>NW_008670799.1:16973-21295 GCF_000695815.1 Acanthisitta chloris
ATATTCATTTAGACTCCAGTAGTTATAGCACTGTACAATGGACTGGCTGTTTTCCAGAGAATACATCCTGGGAAACTGTTCAAGAAGGAATGATAAATAGATCAGTGAACTTATATTTCCATGTCAGTAGGAGGAAGACAAGCGAGAAATTGGTCTGACAGTGTTGCTGGGGTGCTAAAAGGATATTTAATAGAAACCAAGTATAAAACCCAAATTAAGGATTTGAAAGCCAAACAGGAGCCAATCTGACAAATACCAATATAGCAATGTAAGTGTAAATCATCCATTACTCTCATTTGCTAGGGCAGTGAGGGTTTATCTGATTTATGCATCTGCTTGGTAAGACACTGTGCCAATCTGCAGTTAGAACTCCTAAACATCCAGAGCGACGTGACTAACAACAACAAGGCACTGAACCCGCAGCCCAAAGGTTTGCCACCCACATTACTGCAGCCTGCTTGGTTAAATCAAGTCTCAGACTGGGAGGCCAGTGAAGCACTCCACTCTTGTAAAGCACAAGCACATGACTTTACACCGCACAGATTATAGATCTCTGACAAACTGTGATTTTTTCAAGCTCTTTCAACACAAAAAGATGCAGCTGTAATGCTCTGGGTTTGCTCCCCTCTCTCCCTTCCTGTCTCTCCTCCCAGCACCTCATCTGTGAGCAGTGGCTGTGGCAACCCGAAGTTTTTAAATAATCCATGTAACGAAAAAAAGGTTGTGTGTCTCGGGAAGATGGTAGGCCAACAAAGATAAGTGTGATGTGAAAAGAAGTACTATTACAAGGGAACAGAAAAAAATAGCTTATTGCACTACTTGCTTCTCACCCCAAATCACACATTTTCACCATATCATAGTTTGGTTAGAAGGGATCTTTAAAGGTCATCTAGTCCAACCCTCCTGCCATGCATAGGAACATCTTCATGTACACCAGGTTGCCCAGAGTCCTGTCCAGCCTGACCTTGAGTGTTCCCAGGGACTGGTCGTCCATCATGTCTCTGGGCAACCTGTTCCATTGCATTACAAACCTCATTGCAAAAAACTTCTTCCTTATATTTAAGCTAAATCAGCTCTCCCTCAGTTTAAAATCTTTACACGTTGTCCTATCATTACAGAGCCTACTAAAAGGTTTTACCCTTTAATACCGAAAGGCTGCAAAAGTCCATCATGTCTCTGGGCAACCTGTTCCATTGCATTACAAACCTCATTGCAAAAAACTTCTTCCTTATATTTAAGCTAAATCAGCTCTCCCTCAGTTTAAAATCTTTACACGTTGTCCTATCATTACAGAGCCTACTAAAAAGTTTTACCCGTTAATACCGAAAGGCTGCAAAACGTTGTCCCGAGAGCTTGTTCTTCTCCAGACTGAACAATCTTAATTCTCTCAGTCTTTCTTCAGAGAAGTAGTGTTCTATATACACTTGTATATACTTTGTTGTCCCGAGAGCCTTTTCTTCTCCAGACTGAACAACCTTAATTCTCTCAGCCTTTCTTCAGAGAAGCAGTGTTCTATATACACTTGTATATACTTGTTGCATATGCTGTATACAATTTCCTCACAAGGGGAAGTAGAGGGGCAGGCACTGACCTCTTCTCTATGGCAATCAGTGATAGGACCAGAGAGAATGGTCTGAAGTTGCATCAGAAGAGGTTTAGGTTGGATATTAGAATATGTTTCTTCACTCAGAGGGTGGCTGGGCACTGGAACAGGCTTCCCAAGGAAGTTGTCACAGCAACAAGCCTGACAGAGTTCAAGAAGCATTCAGACAATGCTCTCAGGCACATTGTGTGATTCTCACGGATGTTCTGTGCAGGGCCAGGAAGGAGCTGGACTAGGTGATCCTCAAGGGTCCCTTCCAACTCTGATTATTCTGTGATTCTGTGATCCCATATGACTTGTTTTTATGGCTCTCCTCTGGACCTGCTCAAACAGGACCATGTCTTTCTGGTACTGCAGAGCCCAGAGCTGGACACAGTACTCCAGGTGGAGTCTCACCAGCCCAGAGGGGGAGAATCACCTCCCTCAACCTACTGGCCATGCTTCTTGTTATGCAGCCCAGGATATGGTTGGCCTTGCTGGGATGCAAGCACACATTGCTGGGTCATGCCCAGCCTTTTATCTACCAGCCCCACCAAGTCCTTCTTGGCAAGGCTGTTCTCAATCCCTTCAGCCCCTAACTTGCACTGGTACCATGAGTTGCTTCCAGCTGTACGAAGGCTTCAGTAGAGTGGAACCCACTAGGTGACCACTACAATACTTTTACCTGCTGACCAGTCCTCCTCCAGACAGTGCTGATATGCCAAAGTCTAAGCTCTTGATAGCACCTGGCAGTTATTTTTCTATCGGGAATGCCCTTGCAGCAGGAAGAGAGGTTGTTACCTGACACAGGTGACATTTCATAACCTCTGTTCACCAGTTAGCTGGTCTTGAAGATCCTCCCTGGCTTCAGGCCCTAGAACCATCCTGCATCACTATTCAGAGTCACAAGACCCCACAGCAACAGAGTGTGACCACTGCTGCATGCCTGCCTGTCCTGCAAGGGGCCAGCTAGCTGGCACTTCAGCAGCTCCCAGCTCACACTGACTGGCAAGTATAAAGCTTTCCAAACTGACAATGGCAGAGCAGTAGGAGAGCACCCTCCTCCTAGCTAAACACCACTCTGCATTGCCATTTTTTCCAAAACATAACCTACCAAATTTAGGCCCTGCCCTTTAACTAACTGGCCTTCTTGCAAAGCTTCCAGTCCCTCTCTGCTCAGTTGGCACTGGGAATCAGAACTTAATATTTGATTACTTTTCCTCTACTGCCCAGGGAGGGAAGCAGCCAGTGAACTAGATATTTTGCATCTGTCCAGAATACATTTTTATCTATTTAAATGGATGATTAGGAAACTTGAATAGTACAAAGGCTTAAAACAGAGAAAACACAGAAGGTCAGCAAACTTGATAAAGACTCAATTATCTTGCATGTGTAACCACTCCCTTCACATACACACAAATTTTAATTCTTTTTTTAAAGATAAAATTCCAATAAGTATTCATGCATGCCATATTTTTTTCAGAAAACCTGATGAAAGATATTTAAGAGACAAGTACTATTTCATTGCTCAGAAACCCATTCCATAATTTAGATAAGTAAATTTTACCCTTTCCTATATTTATTTCACAGCCTTCAGGAGCCAAGTGCCTAGTTACATACTTGGAGAGCAGCATTTCTTTGCTGCTTGTTTTGCTCAGTTGCTTTTGAGGAGGTAATACTGAGTGAGAGTTAAAATCACTAATTATTTCCATTTCCGTTTGTTTAGGGATTCCCAGCTGGGAATTAGATCTACAACACACTGCTCTCAAGACTTTACATAAGCAGCATGGAAATAAAAATGTGTGAAGCAATGGGCAACTTGGTTTTCCCAGTAAGTTAAATCATAAAATGGTTCATGTTATTGCAGAGAGCTTTATAGGCATCATAAGAGACTTACTTCTGACAAGAATTCTTCATCATTAAGGTATGTGTATGAGAAAGAGGCAAACCTTACTCACTGCTTATGCCTAGTTCTTCTTCTGCTTGTGAGTCTCTAGTTTGGGGAGTGGGAAGAAAGAAGTCACACTACCTCCAAAGATACCTCACCTCTGGAAGATGGGACATTAGCATTTTTAATGAAATTCACACAAGAGAGATGGATTTTTGAAAAACTTGACTTATATGGGAAGAAAACTTCAACAAAATAAACCTTCCCCTCTAATATTCACTCAGACTAAATGTGCTTGAACTGCTTCCTAAAAAAAACAGGATTTTTTTATCCTCCCTGAGACTCGGCGGTAGTATGCATGGGTCAAGGTCCCATAAAAGTAGGTGTTTGGGGGCACATACTGAACTGTTCTTTCTCCCTCCGCTCCATGCTGTATAAAGAGGGGACACAACTACCAAGGAACATGCCTTACAATACTACACCACACACCTGACATACTCTTAAGGTAAAATGAAGGCCTGCACCAGTGAGGACTGCAATGCCACAGAAACTCCTCCAACAACACTTCATTTTGTGGCACAAGAATGGTCCACTGAAGCACATTCCTTGAACTGCCACCTTCAATCAAAAGACTCTTTTATTCAATTACATCTCTACCCATCACAACAAACTCGAGGCATTGCTAGTAGTTTCAGTGGCCCAATGATATTTCTGAATTCTCCAGGTTGCCTGAAATACTTGTGTCTGAAGTAGGGTTTAAGAAAAAAAGAAAAAGACATAAATTTTACAGCCATTATAGCTGGCTACACATTTTAAAAACAAAGTAAAATGTTAGATCATGAACCCACAAAC
>NW_008670800.1:0-312 GCF_000695815.1 Acanthisitta chloris
CTAAGCAGAATGCCCAGGGTATCCTGCCAGATTGCAGGGCTATGGACACCACATCCTCACCCTCCTCTTCATGCCCTTCACTTTCACTTACCACCAAGTTTGGACAAAAGCCTGTAGGAACAGAACAGCTCCATGTGGACGTGTAAGTACTGACAGGTGGGTGCTTTTAATACAAACACTGGCCTTGAAGAGAAACAAGGCATTCTAACGACTTGTCCACTCCAGAGGGAACACTCTGGAGTGGGCTGATGGAAGGGTTTGCAACACATTGCAAGCTGGAGCCTTAAGAAAGGATGGCATTTCAAACTGAAA
>NW_008670801.1:0-6201 GCF_000695815.1 Acanthisitta chloris
GTGCAGCTTTGCTTTCTCTATTAAACTTTATCTCATCCCATGGGCTTTTCTAGTTTTTACCCTTCGGATTGTCTCCCCCATCCCGTTGGTGGGGGAGTGTACAAAAGGCTGGAAGAAGGAGGAAGGGGGGAACATCTGGAGTGATGGCGTTTGTCTTCCCAAGGAACCGTTACGTGTGATGTGCCCTGCTCTCCTGGAGATGGCTGAACACCTCCTGTCTGTGGGAAGCAGTGAATTAATTCCTTGTTTTGCTTTGCTTGTGTGTGCAGCTTTGCTTTCTCTATTAAACTTTATCTCATCCCATGGGCTTTTCTAGTTTTTACCCTTCGGATTGTCTCCCCCATCCCGTTGGTGGGGGAGTGTACAAACGGCTGCATGGTTCTTGGCTGCTGACTTGGGTTAAACCACGACAACCGTCCAGCCAGTTCTTTATCCACCAAGTGGTCCACCCATCAAATCCATGTCTCTCCCATTTCGAGACAAAGATAGCATGCAGGACAGTATCAAATGCTTTGCATAACTCCACGTAGATGATATCAGTTGCTCTGCCCCTCTCCACAAATGCTGTGGCCCAATCCTAGAAGGCCACCAAATTTGTCATGCATGACTTGCCCCAGTAATAGGTCTAGAGTTATATCTATTTAGACAACTTGGATAACTATTTCTGAGTAGGTTTACCAAGCACTGTATTTTTTTTATTTATATTCATGTTGACTACAAAAGAAACCTAGAATGACAAACAAGCAATAAAGTCCCCAACAAAATTGTCTGCAAAAACAGGGCATCAAAATGTTTTCAAATCTGTGCTTTCATCACTAAGGTTTTCATCTTCAAAGACAGTATTTTTCAGTTGTCTAAATACTATAAAGCAATACACAGCATCTGCCCTGGTGTACTTGCAGCCTTCATTTTTTATGTAGAAGATGTTAATTCACCAGCTCTCTTAACCCACTTATGTTAAGGAGCTTTATAGATCTGTTACATTTGGGACCCACATAACTCTAAGGCAATTCAGCCTGATGTTAAAGTATTTTATCTCTTTGCACTGTCTGTCATAAGGTAGAGCTCCATAAAGGAAGGTGACTGTGCAATAGCA
Organism: Acanthisitta chloris; assembly: GCF_000695815.1. Classification (NCBI taxonomy): domain Eukaryota; kingdom Metazoa; phylum Chordata; class Aves; order Passeriformes; family Acanthisittidae; genus Acanthisitta; species Acanthisitta chloris. The sequence continues at coordinate 1,097 of NW_008670801.1, forward strand.
TGGGATTTCAAGGACACTTAGGGTTCTAAATAATTTAAGGCATTTAGGTCTTATTTGGTTAAGCATTTAGCGATGTACTTTTGCATTATGCTGACTCAACACCTGAAGTCTGACTTTTTCCCATTCATTTTTTTCCACTTAATTGTCATAGGAAAGAATAAGTACGGTAATTCCAACTTTAAGCAAGCTTAGTTATCTTTTTGTTGAATAAGGACAGCACAAAAGGAAATGAAGCTCCTATAATAGGTGGCCACTTCAGTGCCAAAATTTAAGTAGGATGAACTATTACAAACGTCAAACAATAAGGAACTACTGAGTTTGACATAATTTTAAGCAACCTATTCAAGAATAGAAATAGGTAATTTTGGTTTGACAAAAGCAGGTGACTGGCCCTCTCCCTTTCCTTTTTTTTTTTTCCATTTTTTTTTTTAACATACATACAAAGATATCATGTTAAGGCAGGAAGCAACGAAGCAGCAAAAATCACATAGAAATATTCAGTTCCATAATGTAAAATTTTAGTTCAGGGAATTTGTTGTCTTCAAACAGGTTCAATATTAGTACAGATTTGCTTTGAATAGGTGAATATATACTGTTCTGTGTGGTACCTTATTTAACACACTCATTTATCTTCCCCAATTTCATCAGCCTACAAAGTAATAAATACCAGATTATTTTTCCTCTACATAGTATACATGCAATTATTTTTCATTCGCAGGTTGCTAACAATATAGTTTTTAATGCAGCTTCCAAAGAACAATATTGTCAGTTTATCTAGGAAAATCAGTTTACATGGCTCATGACAATAATCTTGGTTATTTAAAACTTAGCCTTTCACTGAAAGGTCTAATTCCTGTAAACCGTGTGTATTAAGAATGTCTTATCATAATCCATATTAATTTAAATAGTGGCAAGGCAAGGACTGCAGACATACTGGAATGCTTGAAAATAAGTCTTAAGGTTTGCAGTCTTCAGAGAATAAGAAATCACAGAAGCTTTTATAAAAAATTTAAATGTTCATTATGCAGTTCAAAACACAACATTACAGTCAGAAAAGGTTTTATCTTCCAATATGTGAATTATGATGAAGTCAATGTTTATTATGCTACACTTCTAAGGAAATATATAAAATTTAATCAAAACAGGTAATTTTTCTATATGTTTATCATGATCATAGGTTTATAAATTACCTCATGGATTGTTGAATACAGTCTCTTTATGTTATATGTACCCCATCAAAAATTTATCAGGCCTTGAGAGGCAATGAATTAGATTTCCGGTTCCAGCTGCTTCTATTGCAAGGATATACTGGAATTTTGCTTACACATCACTGCCAAACAATCTTCTAAAATGTATTCATGACCAGTGACAAATGCTTGTTCTCATTCAACACCATCCTTTAGCTTAACATCTTCCTCTCTCCCCAATGTTTACTCCCCCATGTCTTTGTAATGTAACTATGTAGCTTCTCCTAACCTTAATTTTGGTAAGCTAAGTAAATTATATTCATTCACTCCCCTCTTACAAAATAAAATGCTCTTTATTCTCCTGATTGTGTTAAGAGACATTTTTGCATTGCTTCCTTCTAAAATTAACGTTTTTTGATTATGGATGACCAGAACTCTGGTCATACATGGGGCTCTAGATGATGCCTTATGAGTACATGACTTTTGCCACAGTATTTAATACACATACAAGTTTTTAATACAAATGTTTCATCTAACAGTTTTCACATTGCAGTTTGCTATTCATCAGGTGCATCACATTGGTCATGTCTTCTTAGATTAATAATCATACCAAATTTTTGTCTCATCTTCTTAATTTTCAGCTGACAATGTCTCAGTATATAGCCAAATATCTTCCTTGTAGGTTTATCTTAGTTCTGTGTTCAACATCATTAAGTTTCATGACATTGTGACTGCTTCAGTCCTCAAGGCCAGTGATATTCCTATTGCCTTATATATAAATTGTGCTTCCAACTTAGCCAAAATTAAATTTCTCCAGAGTTTTCTTGTATCTTATGCTTATATTATTAGTGAAAAAATTATGTAAGGGTAGTCTCAAGGGTAATCCTAAGAAACCTCACTGTTTACATTCCAGTTCTGCATTTCTGCTGATGGACCAGTTGCTATTGCTAATTTTTTCAGTTCTTTACTAATTTCATAATACTTTAATTAATCCTCATTTTTCCACTGAAATCTCAGGTGGCATCAATAAAATACATTGCTGAAAACCAGATGATAAAATTTGCTGCATTTTCTTGTTCTGGAGAGTCAGCTGATGTATACATATAAAATTAGATTATACTGGCATAATTTATATTTGTAAATCAATGTAGTTTTTTAATTATTATTTTCATGTCTTTTATTACTTTTTTCTTCCTAATGCAGTCTAAATCTTACAGAGGAGAGCCTAGTGAGACTGCCTGGATTGTCTTTCCTGACTTCTTAAGCATTTGCTATTCTTGAAACAAATAGTAATATTTCTGGTTTTGAAATTATTCTATTCAAACTGCTCTTGGTTTAAAAATGTCAGTTGTATCAGAATAGTTAGTTATAATTGACTTTTCTAGAGAAAACTCAATTTTAGTGCTGTGCACTTTTTCAGTTTTATTTCTGTGTGAGCCCTGGTAGTTTTCATGTCTATACATTTTTTCCTCTTAACTTTATTGCCTTTGTTTCCACATCTAACATCAACTCCTTCATGAGAACTGGGATGTATTTCAGGTAGGAATAAATGGGCACCTATTACACAGCATGTATCACATGCAAGTCACCCAAATCATAAGGAAAAGGAAATTGCAAAAGTGAAATGTGGAGAATCCTGAAGCTGTTAGGGCACTGATCTGAGGGTGACCATGACAGAAGAAAGAAAACAGCAAGAAGAAATGAATGAAGACACACATATATAGGAATGATGAAAATGTTTTGGCTGGTATAAAGACAGACATTTGTTTGGGCCACTCAAGGAGGAGAGATTTTCAGACATTAAGAAAAATCTTGCAAAGATTTCATTTTGGATATAGCAAATAGCTTTATAGTAGTGAGTACTCAGTTTATATGAGATTTTAAGAGCAAGGAGCAAAAATAGCATCAAACAAATTACTCTGAGAGAAAAAATAATATACCTATTGTTAGCATCTACCAACAATAACACATGTAAATTGCTTTCAGATTTTACTTTCTTTAAGTCTAAACAATGTTTGACATGTTTTAACCTCTGAACAATAGCTTGAAAAATTATTTGTGTTTTAAATATTTACCCTAGGGTGTTTTTATTTCAGGAATTGAATGGTTATCATACACTGCAGGTGTTTTGTTTGCTTGCTTGTTTTTTCTTTGCCTGGTACTAATATTGTGAATCAAGCAAGTATATTTTGTACAGTGTGTGCTTCCCTTTAGTTTGCCCGTGACTTTTTGCCTAGTTATCAAATAACAACCATTCAGCTTTGTAGATTTTCAGAGAGGATATTTGTACCTGGCCTAGTTCCCTACAGAGAATGCAAACTGCATTCTTGAGCTACATTTTCCTCACACATCCCAGATACCTTGTTTAGTATAAAACAGATTTATTTATTTTTGAATATATCTTTCTGTTGCCTACACAGCCTACAGGAGTAATTTGGTCCTATATTGTCAGCATCCCTTTTTAAGTGTATATGTACATGTGAACTAGATGTCTAATCTTTCATTACAGTAAATGGAGATTTACTCAAGAATACAGCCTCAATGGTGTTGAGCTGAAAAAATCTACGTGTCCTCTTTAGAACGAATGAAATAACTCCTACTTTTGCTCATACTTTAGGCTGAGTTGCATAGATATTTCTAATCTGGTGAAGAAATTATCCCTAAATGCCTGTTGGTCATGTATAACCAATGCGGTACCTTCGTGTAGAACCGCATCACTCTTTGTTTAATATAAAAATATTGTTCAGTCATGTTCATGTCAACTTGTTGCAGAAAGCACAAGATGGAAGCACAAAACAAAACATTATCAGCAGGTTAAAGTGTGTGAAATGCCTATAACAAACCCTTAGTGTCAGTGTCAAGTCGAAATACAAGGTCTGATATTTATTTTTAGGTCCTGAATGGACACATTTGAACTGTATACCTGGTTTGACAGAACCACGGGATCTCAGAATTGTTGAGGCTGGAAGGGACCTCTGGAGATCATCTGGTCCAACTGCACTTCATGGACAAATAATGGAAAAGAACTATTAAGTTAAATAAACTTTTTTTAAAAGGCTTGAAAAATGGTACCTCCTACTTGAAGGGTTATCTCTTGACCTACTTCTCCCTTAGCACTGAAGCAATATACCATGTTAGCAAGAGCTAAAAGTCAGCTGTTTGCTAATTTTTGTGGGGGTAGGGAAATGTGCTCTGGCAGCAGAGACCTGGGAGGGTAGTGGGATTCTGGGTAGCACAGCTGATCTGCAACTGCTCAGACATAGAGAGCAGGCAATCTTAATTTAGTCCTTTTCCTTCTGCACTCCTCTCTATGACCAGGCTCTGGGGACTGAGCAAAAAAAAAAATCATACGAGAAAATCCAGGCTTACATTCTGGAATTCCACTCTATTGCTTTAGGTTTCTTCAGTTAAAAACAAATATGTTAAGATCCTTCAATACTCTTTTTAGAGCATAATGTCCTCATGCATTTGACACCCATCAATAATAGAAAGCAAATCAACAGCAGTGTGTGTTGTTTTATGTATGATTATCAGAGGGATTTACTCATTTGACATTTATTTATTTGGGATTGATTTATTCAAGAGCTCTCTTTCCCACCTAGCATTCTTTCTTCTGCTCTCCATGGCATGGATTTTCTATGTGAATTATTATTTTTGTACATTTTAGCCTGATGCAATCCAGTAATTCTAAATCTCAGAATTTGTCAGGGCTCCCGAATAAGGTGTTTTCAAGCATTGGTTCTTTGAAAGTGGACCAAGCTATCTTAGCTTATAGTTATATGCCTGGTTTTTAAGACAAATAGTACAAGGAAATAATACTGAACCCTTCTAGAAACAGCATTAGAAGAGTATCACTGAAGATCCCTGACTCCAAGGTGTTTTGGGGTGTGGAGTGTGGGGGTCGTGGTGTCTGTCGCA
>NW_008670801.1:6263-13596 GCF_000695815.1 Acanthisitta chloris
ATGGAATTTTAATCTATATAGGGATTAAATAAGGATTGAATCTGGCCCTATTTGAGACAGAAAATTTGAGCTGTAAATTAATACAAAAATGTATAGATATTACACTATACGATATATGAGAAATACGGAGAATGAAATAGGGTATTGGAAGATAAGATTAATACAAATAATATGTATTTAAGATGTAAAGTATATTTTATATTTAAAACTTTTTTTGGATCTAAGTACATCTATTCATTATTTAGAGATGAGCTAGTAGTTTTGAAATAAACATGGGACAGCACATGTTTATGCTGAAAATGATTTCATGGTTATAGAAAAAAACAAAACTACAGAGCTCCTAGAACCAATTCCTCAAGTATCATGACATACCATTTTTTGTGTTCCTTGGGAATTGAGGAAAAAGCACAAAACAATGAAATATACACTTTTATAATTTCTGGTATCAGAAGAGACACATTCTAAAATATAAGTAAAATACACGTTGGATAAGACTGAGAAGCACCAACAAAAACTTCCCAATTACACCCCTAATGTAATGACAACTCCTGAATGTTCCTGTTTGGTGCACTCTTAGGCCACAGCATATTTCCAGAATAGACATGTTGTTTTATTTCCAGAAATAGTAAGTTGTCAAAAGAATGTTAATGTAGAATAGCTAAATGTACACAGTACCTAAATTACAGGTAAACAACTCTACAACATTTTAGACACTTATAGAGCATTTTATTTGGAAAAACAATAACACTTTTCCAGACTGTATAAAAATTTAGATAATAAACCAGGAAAATATACAGATGAGGAAGCTTATAACAGCTAAAGTTCTGCAAGGCTCACATGGTTTATCAGGTTGTTTCCCTATCAAGGAAAACTATTGCTCCCCTCTGCTTTGTGTTTAGCTAATAAAAGTTTTTTCCTGATAGAAAAAGAAAATTGTCTTCAATTTATTTTAGTAAATACAATTCCTTTGACCTCTAGTGTTTCAGGAGGGAGCAATAGTATCGATTTCAGAAACTGAATTAATGATAACAATTTATATGCATAACTATCCTTTAGTGCATTTCAGCACAACATTGCCTTTTGTTTGATGTGCTTGCAGTGTCCCCTGTCCTTTGTGTTAAGCTTCACCACAGAATGTATGCAACAAGGAATTGGCTCAAAAAATATGTCATGTTGCTTGGATAGTACTTGCTGTTAAGCACTTAGTGTATTTGGAAGTTGACTGTCAGGATGTTGATTAGAAAATGCAAATTGTGCAAATATATGCCAAGTATATATTTATAGATAGAGATATATTCTATAGATAGATATAATATATATAATATATATTTATGTATTTATATGTATACACCAATATATACCACATATATATATATACACCAATATCTACCAAGTGAACATCTTTCTGCATTTATAAGCAAGTTTCTATGTGAAAAAACAATCAGATTACAAGGATTGACAGTGTGTGTTTCTTGCCACAGCAGAATGTATCTGCATATTTATATGACTAAAACATTATGAAGAAAAAAATTAACACAGCCTGAGGGTATTTTGGAGAAAAACACCATGTCTCACATTCTTTCGGTCCCCATGTTTAAAGCTGAAAAAAGAAAAAGTATCTTATTTTAGATGACATAAACAGTTGCTTTCATATTCAAATAGTTGAGATTTTGATTTTTTCTCTTATGCGTTTTTCTCGGGCTGTAGTAATCATAAATATTTTCTGTAAAGAACAGTTAGAAGTCAACATAAATTATGATATATTTTAATGCAACTGGGTAGTTTAAGCGTGCAATATACCCAGGAGCTCATTAATGGTCATGTATTTTGTGATGGGGACAGGGTACTTCTCAGAATTTCAGTCTTTCTCATGCCATACTTTTGCTTGTTCTTTGTGTACAAAATTGTATGTTCTAATGCCTTTCACTTGGTTTTATAAATTTCTCTCCCTAGCGATCCTAATCATCTCATATGTTTGTAAGTCTATGCCCATCAAATTCCCATCTGTATTTCTACTCTTTCTAATATCTGAGGCCTTCTTTTCAATGCTTGTCTGTTTTCCAGATAGTTGGTAATTTAATAGAGGAGGCTTTTTATTCCCTCAGAGGTTTCCAGCATCCATTCTGAGCTCCTCAGTCTGTGCCTTTTGACTTAGAAGTGTTGCTCACGTATTTAAACTCCTGTTTATACCAGTGATTACTTTTCAAAAGAGATTCAATACTGGTCCCTAAAATCATGCTACAACTTAGCCCTTTATTGGAGTGAAAAGAATCAAAAAATCTCACAGCATTTGGCCACAGCTCAGAGAAAATCATTAAAAATTCAGCATTGTGCTAAGAACTCTACATAATGGTCATGAATAGATAGCCTTCTGTACAATAGACACCTTTGGAAGAATCATGCATACTTTGAAATGCTGTCAAAACATTTATGTATCTCATCCTGGCACTGAGTTGCACAGAACAAGGATTATAATTCATTAGGTACCATATCCAGATTCATTGTCCCTAGTTCTAGATATATGACTAAGGTGACTGTTTGAGGAGATAAGTTATATGAGTTATTGTTACCGAGAGACAGGCACTTTTTATTAAAATCAACACCTTTCCAAAGGGTTCAGAAGTACAAAGAATGTACAGATATGCATAGATTGTTTCCATGTAGTGCCTCAAGTGAGATGAGATGAGTCAGTACTCTAGGGATCATCATGCACAAACACTCTGGGTTTAAAATACAGATTAATTTTTTACATAGTCCCCAAAAATTACTATTTGCTAACAACAGTCATTTTAAAGTAGCATCCAAATGTAAGCTATGATATTTTGAATGAAGCAAATGAAACAGGTATTAGACTGGTATATAAAAATAAAAGATATTCCAGCTGTAAATTGAAGTATTTAAATAGATATTTAATCAGGGCAGTTAACCAGTAATGACACCAATTAATCAAGAAGTGAAAGCACATTCACCTTGTAACCCCTCCCCCACACCAAACCCATTACATTTTGAAAGAGATTGATTATGTTTATTAAAAAAGTCAACACAGTAATTTAATTATTATAAGACAAAGTCAAACAGCTTGTAAATTCTGTGAGTACCAGAACTAGGGTCTTTTCTCAGACTAAAGTCTTGTACAGTTAGTAGATATTTTACTGTATAAGGAGTACAGGATTGGGAACTACATGAAGAAATAGGAGCTACAAATTAGGACAGAAGGGAAAGGATAGGAGGAGAAACAAAATCAAAATTTTTTTCCACAAAAAATAGAAGAGTAATGGTCTTAAATTTTCATTTTAAAGTATTCTATAAAAAAAACCCAGAAAACTTATATATATATACTTGCCAAGACACAGATCTCATTCTGAGACTCATTTTTATACTGATAATCAAAAGTGTTTTTATAACAAGGTAAGATCAACTTTTGTGAGTCAGAGATCTTATGAGATGGAGAAAACTGGAATTTTACATAAATAGAAGAAGACCTGACTTTACAAATGAGTTAGGTGAGAAATCAAGACCTGATTTTACAAATGAGTTAGGTGAGAAACCAAACATACCTGTTATTCTACATACCTGTAGAATGTACAACAAGACCAAGTGCCTCTGACATAAAGAAACCTAACATACCTGTTACTCTACATACCTGTAGAATATACAACAAGACCAAGTGCCTCTGACATAATGTATTAAGTTATGTTAGGAAGAAACATAATTTTTAAATTACAATTTTTTGCTGCGGTAACTAACTGGCTAACATTATTTAATCCTTTTTCTTGTCTATGTAAGTTGATTTAATCAGGATTACATATTTATTTGCATGTGCCTCTCTTGTTACAGAAACACTGTGATGACCTTTTGGCTCCCTCCTCAGTGTTTTCTGTTTTGTTTTTTTTTTAAAACCACTTATGATCACAGTGCAGTCCTGCAATGCCAGCAAGAACAAGCAGCACACAGACATGCAGGATTCTGACAGACAGAAGTACCCAGACAGGTCAAGAAAGAGAAAACACTTAGAGTTGGACTATATCAGACTGACCTACTGGTATGAGAAAAGAGAAACTCTGAGGACAAAAGAAGGATAGAATTTTTTCTCCTCCATTTAGTAAGCTTCTGTAATCTTCTATAGTTTTTGGTATGATAATCACAGAGATACCTGATAAACAATGTTTTTAGAGACAGGAAACATCTAAGCAACTGCAAAGTATAGCAGAAGTGAAGATCTATGATCTTCATGAGAATATCATTAGCTTGAATCTAAACTGCATTCAGCATCTCAAAAAATCACAGTAATTTCATCATTGATCTGTATTCAGCAGTTTATCAAGAAAGAAAACTTAAGCACTATTTATTTCCAAATAAATATTAAGTGCCCTTAGGGAATCATTATGGCTTAATTATTTTAAGATGCTTTACCTACTTTTAAGATATTTTAATTCTATTGATGTTTGGGAGCCATGATTTTTCAGACATTTAAGAAAACACCTCTAAAAATGCATATTCAAAAACCACTCACAATCCCATTCTTAAAATACCTTTTATATTTAGCAAAACCATATTTCCTAAAGGAGAATGGAGGCTCTGTATGAAAAAAAGGCTGAAGAATGGCTTCATTTAGAGTACTGTGCCCAGTTCTGGGCTCCTCTTTCAAGAGATATGGAGCTGCTGGAGCAGATCCAGCAGAGGCTGCAAAAGGTAATTAGGGGACTTGAGCATCTCTCTTACAAGGAAAGGCTGAGGGAGCTGGGCCTGTTCAGCCTTGCGAAGAGATGACTGAGAGGGATCCTTATTAATATACATATGTATCTGAAGAGGGGGTGTCAAGAGGATGAAGCTAGGTTCTCGATGTTGCTGTGCAACAGGACAAGAGGTAATGTGCGGGAATGGATGTATAGGAAGTTCCACCTGAATATGAGGAAGTACTTTTTTTACTGTGCAGGTGACTGCACTCTAGAAGAGATTTCCCAGAGACGTTGTGGAGTTTCCCTCACTGGAGATAGTAAAGAACTGTCTGTACACAATCCTGTGCCATGTAGTCCTTGTTATACCTACAAACTGGGGACTGAGGAGCAGGAGAGCAGGTTCCCCGAAAGGGACCTGGGTGTCCTTGATGGCAAGTTGAATATGAGTCGGCAGTGTGCCCTGGTAGTCAGAAGGGCCAACTATATTCTGGAGTGCATCAAGAACAGAGTTGTCAACCAGTTGAGGGAGGTGATTGTCCCACTCTGCAGTGTACTAATTTGGCCTCACCTCAAGTACTCTGTGCAGTTTTGCGCACTGCAATGTAAGAAGGACAGTAAACTATTGGAGTGCATCCAGAGGAGGGAAAACAAGATTATGAAGGTCCTCAGGGACAATACTTAGGAGGACCAGCTGGTTGGTTTATCCTGTGGTAGAGAAGGTTGAGGGATAGCCTCATCAAAGCCTATAACTCCCTCAAGGAGGGCAGCAGAGGGAGGTGCTGATCTCCTCTCTGGTGACCAGTGCTAGGATACGAGGAAATGGAATGGAGACACATCAGAGAAAGTTCAGACTGGACATTGGGAAAAGGTTCTTCACTGTGATGGTGGCTGATCACTGGAGCTGGCTCCCCATGGAAGTGTTCATGATGCCAAGCCTGTCAGAGTTCAAGGAACATCTGAACAATGCTCTCAGCCATATGGTTTAATTTTATGTAGTCCTGTGAGGAGCAGGGAGTTGGACACAATGATCCTCAAGGTTCCTTTCCACCTTGAGATAGTCTATGCTTCTATGACTTTGAAAAATTTTAGATTCTAATTTTTTTGGGAACAAGATATGTGCCTTATTCCATCAAGCTGGACAGGTGCTATTGCACACTGCAAAACTAATCAATGATTGCTAAGGGTGCACAATAAGCCCTTTGAATGTAGTCTGGCATAGAGTGACCTCTAAAATTGCCTCAGAAAAAAATTGAAGAAAGACACTGAGCAGGCTGAATGGCTTTTTCCATCCTTAAAACAACTGGAATGCTGCTAAATTTAAGATCATTTGAAGTCTAATAGCTCTTGGCAAGAAGTTTGACATATTCTCCAGCAATTACAGTAATTTAATTGTAGTTATCTTACAGAATTAAAGTGTACTAGGCAATTTCCTTTTAATAAGCTTGATTAAGATACCTCTCATACATCTACCGTCAGAGTTTTAAGTCTACTTTAGAAGATGAATCATGCCCCATAGAATCTGTTTCTTTTCATTGCCTGTAAAGAGTGTCCAGATGATTAGCTCATAGGTATAAGACTACCCTGTAGACAGATATATTTGTCCAGTTAAAAATTATCCTTCATGTCTACTATACAAGTTTGGACAGGAAAGATTCTCAGACTTTGAAGTTATACTTTGCCTTTTCTTCCATGTAAGAAAGATGGTGCTACACTTCAATATGATTTCCTGCAACAGGAACTTCTCTATTTACAAACATATCAGTTCAAACCACTGTATCATAAGGTTATTTTCTCTCATCCTGCTACTTGTTTCTTTGGAAAAGAGGCAGACACCCACCTCACTACAACCTCCTTTCAGGTCATTGTAGGGAACAATGAGGTCTCCCCTCAACCTCCTTTCCTCCAGGCTAAACATCTCCAGCTCCCACAGCTGCTCCTCATAAGACTTGTGTTCCAGCTGCTTCACCAGCTATGTTGCCCTTCTCTGAACTCACTCCAGCATCCCAATGTCTTTCTTGTAGTGAGGGGCCCAAAACTAAACACTGTACTTGAGATGTGGAAAGTCAGTTTCTGAAAACTTTAATCATTAGCTGAACCACAGCAAAATTCCAGGCTAATATTTCTATTTACAAAGGCATATATGCAGAAAGCTTACTGATGCAAGTTTTTATGTTCTTATAAATCCCTTTCTCTGCCTATCAGACACAGTCATCAGCTAGAATCTGTATAGTAAGCACAATGTCTTTGTCAAAACCATTCTTGAATTTTGTATTGATGCATTTTTTAGTTCTCTGAGTCACAAATCACTAGGCAGCCTTATTTAGAAAGGGCCAGGCTCTTTTTTAAGGTCTTAAGATGAGTATCTTAAGGTGCTCTCCTTTCATTGATTTAGACTGAATGAAAAATGTGTGTATTGAACTCTTGAACATTTCCTGCATTAAACCAGCCATGAGTACAGGAAGCAGACTTTTGTTAAAATTCTGTCAGATTTTAATATCCTTGAGCCTGAGGTGAAACACGACTTTGTCAAAGATCAGTTTCCTGTCCATCAATGCCTGAAGTTACCCAGAGATTCCTGAAATTCTATTTACCATGTTTCTCACATTGTTATCAATTTTATCTTCTAACTGTTGTGGTTTAGTTCCACATTTTTT
>NW_008670802.1:0-11251 GCF_000695815.1 Acanthisitta chloris
GGAGCGCGGGCGGTGACAGACTGCGGGTGGACTGCGGGACCTCCCGGGGGGCACTGCGGGGCGCTGGGGCAGAGGCTGGGAGCAGAGCTGTGCGAGGCCAGCCGAGGGACAGCTGTTCTTCAGCGCTTCTGAGTGTGTCCTCTGCTCTGCCTGCCCAGGCATTACCGCTCCGTCCACGTGGAGACACCTTCCTACACGGGGGGCGTCAGCGAGGAGTTCTGGGAGCGCAGCCGGCAGCGGGAGAGGGAGCGCCGCGAGCACGGCGTCTTTGCCTCCTCCAAGGAGGAGAAGGAGCGGAAGAAGGAGCGAAGTAGGGATCGGGACCACGATCGCAAACGGGACCGCGGTAACTGCTCAGAGGCCTCTGTGCTGCTGCTTGCTTTGGGTCTGGGCTGGTTCCTCAGTCTGTTTGTACTCCTTGGCTAACGTTCATGGTGACTCTGCGGTAGACGTGAGAAGCTGTTTGTGCACTGAGGCCCTGATTCCACTTTCTCTTCTCAGAGGAGCGGGACAGGAGTCGTCACAGCAGCAGGTCAGAAAGGGATGGCTCATCGGAGCGGAGCAGCAGGAGGGGCGAACCTGAGAGCCCCCGGCATCGGCCCAAAGGTGGGAGTGGGACCTGGTGGAGCTCTTTCATGAGACCTAACAGGAAGGGGCTTGGTTGGTTCTTTTTTTTTGTTGCTTCCTGCTGGGTTTCTCAGGGCCGATGTGGTAGTGAAGCTGCACCTCCCAGGAGTGTGCCAGCTCTGGCAGATCTCTGCGCAGTGGGGTCTGTTGTAGGTCTGTCTAATGAAAATGTGGTCCTCTGGCAATTTCTTGGAGTCACTGGGGCAGCCCCTTCTTTTAGAGAGAGGGAAAATAAGGTGCCCTCTCTCCATGCTTCTTGCTAGAGGGTGTGAGGTGGCTCCAGGTGTCTGGGGCTGCTGTCTGAGCATCAGTTGTCAAACCCCATCTCCTCTGCTAGATGCAGCCACACCATCTCGCTCCAGCTGGGAGGAAGATGACAGTGGCTACAGCAGTCGCTCACAGTGGGAATCTCCCTCACCCACACCTTCCTACCGAGACTCGGAGCGCAGCCAGCGCCCGTCAGACCGGCGGGAGCGCGACAGGTAAGCTGTGGGGCTGTGGAGACAGGGTGGTGTACGTGCGAGCAGTGCCTGGCTGTGGGCACTAGCTCCTCCCTCCTGCTGTGTTCTCAGGTCTGTGAAGAGCAGGTACTCGGATAAGACGCCACTGCCCACCCCATCATACAAATACAACGAGTGGGCTGATGACCGCAAGCACCTGGGGGCCACGCCGCGGCTGTCCCGAGGGAAAGGTGAGGAGACAGGGCTGGGCTGGGTTGGGCTGGCAGGGGTGGGCATCACAGAATCCCCTTCCTCGCGGCACAGCATATGCTCTGCGGGTTTGCTTTGGAGCGTTCTGGACCAACTCTCTCACCCGCAGGGCGGCGCGCAGATGGCGAGGAGGGCATCGCCTTCGAGACGGAGGAGGAGCGGCAGCCGTGGAGAGCTGGGGCAGGCAGGGGGCTCGGGGCTGAGGGAGGCAGGCAGAGCTCAGCACCACACCTGAGCCAGGATGGGGAGCCTGAGCTTGTCTCTCCCTTCCCAGCAAGCTGACCGGGACTGGTACATGATGGATGAGGGCTACGACGAGTTCCACAACCCCCTGGCCTACTCCTCTGAGGAGTACGTGAAGAAGCGTGAGCAGCACCTGCATAAGCAGCGGCAGAAGCGAATCTCGGCACAGCGGCGGCAGATCAATGAGGTAGGGTCAAGACACAGGGTTGGCTGACCCAGGAGAGATCCACTTGCTGAGCCCTTGCTCTCGGGTGGAAAAGGACATTCTTGGTCCTGGCCCAGGCTGAAGGAGGGTTTGCAGGGAAACTGTGGTTGAGTTCCCCTGGAAAGTCCAGCCCAGTGACTCCTGCATGGGCAGAATTTGCAGTTGGAGTGGGTGGTGGATTGCAGTGTCCAGTGCAGCAGGAGCGCAGAGGGCTGTGCTCCTGCTGTTCTAGGTGTGAGGTACATCACTGCGGTTCTCTACTGTTGGCCCAGTGGATGAGCTGGATAATGTCCAAGCTTTCTGATGTATTCTGAGTGAGAGAGGGTCTGTTGTGCCTTTCCTTGGAGACAGTCCTGTTAGGTATATGCTTCACATGGATAGTCTGTTTCCAGTTACTGTTTCTTCCCTTGTGCTTGCTTCTAGGCTCCCTAGCACAGAACCATCAGTTCCATCTTGTTGCCAGTGCAGAGCTCAGACCTGAGCTCGATGTTCTGGTGTGACCTTAGGGGCTTCCTGTGGGACTTCTGTGTGTTTCTGATTTGTCATTTCCGGCAGGATAACGAGCGCTGGGAGACGAATCGCATGCTGACCAGTGGTGTGGTTCATCGTATCGAAGTGGACGAAGATTTCGAGGAGGATAACTCTGCTAAAGTGCATCTGTTGGTGCACAACCTGGTGCCTCCTTTCCTAGATGGAAGGATTGTCTTCACCAAGCAGGTAGAGACTGCAGCTGAAGGCTCTGATGGCAGGGAGCCCTGCATGTGTGAGCTCTTTGTACTGAAGCAATGCCTCTTCCCTCTAGCCAGAGCCAGTCATCCCTGTGAAGGATGCCACCTCAGATCTGGCCATCATAGCCCGGAAAGGCAGCCAGCTGGTGCGCAAGCACAGGGAGCAGAAGGAGCGCAAGAGGGTAAGCTGTGACCTTTTGGCTTAGCGCCCACCACAGACATTATGTAGTGCCTCACAGCCTTGTCTGGATTCTGCAGACTTCAGGCTTTGGCAGCATTGACGATAAGGAGTTCATATTTTTGTGACCTGGCACTTCCTTGTAGCCCAGTTCACTGCACTGTCTCATTCTAGCTGCTGTGGTGTGATTTCCTCGGGCACTGCCTGGGAGGTGAATCACTGTGCACTTGTGCAGAGGAGGATGACTCAAAGGACATTCAAATCATGAGAGAAGAGAGCAGGTGGAAGAATGCCAGATAGTCTAGGGACAGTCAGGCAGTATGGCAGCAGGGTGTATCTTGTCATGTCTCAGCAGAAGAGTTGTAAGGTAGCAGATTAGTTTTTGGGGGTGTTTTCTAGGGATTTCTCTAAAGTGATAGGTGTGGGGAAAGTATAGATGTGTTTCATGTATATTGAAACGGAGTTGGATATGAGCTATGTAAACTGTGAGTGTGATGGAGGTGGAAACTAAACTGACAGCAAAGGTGGGAGAGCAGCCTGTGAGCACCTGTCACGGGCAGGAAGATTCTCTCTGTTTCAGATTTTTGTATGTTTAAGTTCAAGTTCAATGGAAGAGGCAGCAGCTGGAGCCTCTTTCTTAGGAGGCAGTTGGTCATCCCGTGCCTGAAGTCTTTGTATCTGTACCAGTATCTTAAAACTCTGCTGCAGCTCACTTGGAAGAGGGAGACCTGATGTAGGAGTGGGGGGTGCATTCCACATTGGGGAACTGTGGGACTATTATCCTTTCCTCTTTTTATGAATAGGATATTGGAAAACAATGATGTGTCTGTGCTTGCTGTGTCAAAGTTTCGCTGCTTTCTGTCCTTCCAGGCTCAGCACAAGCACTGGGAGCTGGCAGGCACCAAACTGGGAGACATTATGGGGATCAAGAAAGAGGAGGAGAAGGATGAGATGGTGACAGAAGATGGAAAAGTGGATTATAAGTAGGGACTTGCTCTGAATTACTCTGCTCAGCTGGTGACAGGGGCTGTGGGCATAGGAAAGTGTGTGGAGAGGCAGTTTCAGGACTTGTGGTGTTTCCTCAGGACTGAGCAGAAGTTTGCTGAACACATGAAGGAAAAAAGTGAAGCCAGCAGTGAGTTTGCCAAGAAAAAATCAATCCTGGAGCAGAGACAATACCTGCCCATCTTTGCTGTGCAGCAGGAGCTGCTCTCCATCCTCAGGTATGGCTGCCAGGGCACTCCCAGGGCACTGGCCTATCTTCGGGAACCCAAGTGAGGAATTCTGGAATTGTGGCCATTTGGAAGCTGTACTCTGGGGAAACAAACCCCATTGCTTTGTGTGGGTGGTGGAAGCTCTCCTGCCTGAGCAGAGTGATCCTTGACTGGCCAGCGCTGCGAACACAAAAGCCCTTCTTTGTGTTATGTAAAGAAATAGTTTTTCCCTTTCCTCAGAGACAACAGCATTGTGATCGTGGTGGGAGAGACAGGGAGTGGGAAGACAACTCAGCTGACGCAGTACCTCCACGAGGATGGGTACACCGACTACGGCATGATCGGCTGCACCCAGCCCCGCAGGGTGGCTGCCATGTCGGTGGCCAAGCGGGTCAGCGAGGAGATGGGGGTGCGTCTGGGGGAGGAGGTGAGTCTGGCAGTGGGTGCAGGGGTGACACCCAACAACAGCAAGCACATGGGGCTGTTGGAAGACTTGCTGGTATCTCTGCCCTCCCAGGTGGGCTATGCCATCCGCTTTGAGGACTGCACATCTGAGAACACAGTGATCAAGTACATGACGGATGGGATCCTTCTCCGTGAGTCACTGCGGGAGGCTGACCTGGACAACTACAGTGCTATCATCATGGACGAGGCACATGAGCGCTCGCTTAACACTGATGTGCTCTTTGGGCTGCTTCGGGAGGTGCGTGTGAGCCTGGGCTGGGGGACAGCCCATGGAGCTGGTCTTTGAGCGGAGCATTGGCAGGGGCAGCCCTTCTCTGCCAGATCTGGGAGAGGGAAGCAGAGCTGCCACATCTCTGTTCTTGCTGCTTCAGCATCCTGGTCCCTGGTTCTGGGGGGTTAAATCTCCCCTGGTGCTGCCAGAGATTTGCTGGCTGCGGTAGAGATCTTTGGTGGCTTAAGGCTTTCAGGACCGAGGTCAGTGGGTCTCTAACTGCACAGATCATTCAGGATCTGTGTTCCCTGGCATGTGTGATCAGTGCCTCTGGAGTACAGCAGAAGCTCTGTCCAGTGCCATTGTCTCAGTAAGAACAGAAGCAGCCTACAGCCATGCATGAGTGTCCCTTCATTATTGTTCCTTTCATATGCTTCCTAGGTGGTAGCCCGACGCTCAGATCTGAAGCTTGTTGTCACCTCGGCCACCATGGATGCAGACAAGTTTGCCTCCTTCTTTGGGAACGTTCCCATTTTCCACATTCCTGGACGCACTTTCCCTGTGGATATTCTTTTCAGCAAGGTATGGTCAAGGTTGTGGAGGGAAGTTCTGTTGTGACAGGAGGGGGTTGTGACCCGAGTGTGCTGTACTCTGAGGTGGACAGAGTGGGCAGGGGAGAAGTGGCTGTGGTATGCTGTAGTCTTGCAGGGTTGGGACTGGGGACAAGTGTCCCCTGTGTGTCCCCACACAGGACAGGACAAGTGAGGTTATTGACCTGGGCTGTGTCTTTCAGACTCCACAGGAGGATTATGTGGAGGCTGCAGTGAAACAAGCCCTGCAGGTCCACTTGTCTGGTGCTCCTGGAGACATCCTCGTCTTCATGCCTGGCCAGGAAGATATTGAGGTGAGCTGGAAGGGCAGGAACTGTCCAGCCCTCTTGTTATTTCAGTCTGATGTTTACACCCCTCTTTGTGTCTAGGTGACCTCAGAGCAAATCGTGGAGCACCTTGAGGAGCTGGAGAAGGCACCTGCTCTTGCTGTACTGCCGATCTATTCTCAGCTGCCCTCGGACTTGCAGGCCAAGATCTTCCAGAAGGTGCTGATGTGTGCTCACATCAGCACCTTCTGGGTGCTGATTGGGGTGGGAATAGGGGAAACTGGATCAGGGGACATTGCAGAGCGGGGGTGAGAGGTGCAGATAGGCCTGTGTATGGCATGTGGAGGGTGGGAGAAAGCATATGCCCCCCTGCACTTCCCAGGAGTCACCGCTGTCCCACTGGGCTCTGTGTTGCCTCTCCACACTCCTTCTCGGTGGAGCAGAGCCCTGCCCAGGGGTGTGACTGATGGGCAGTGTGCCTGCAGGCTCCCGACGGGGTCAGGAAGTGCATCGTTGCCACTAACATTGCAGAGACCTCACTGACAGTGGATGGCATCATGTTTGTGATTGACTCTGGCTACTGCAAACTGAAGGTGAGCCAAGGTTTCCTGTACTGTCTGTCTGTGATCTTGGCTTGGTTGAGGGAGTTGTAAGGTCATGATCCAGCCTTCCTCTTACATCCGTCTGATCTTCTTGTGTCCTGCAGGTTTTCAACCCCCGCATAGGCATGGATGCCCTGCAGATCTACCCCATCAGTCAGGCCAATGCCAATCAGAGGGCAGGCCGAGCTGGCCGGACAGGCCCAGGCCACTGCTTCAGGTAGGCACATCTCTGTCGTATCCTTGGCTTGGCATCAGGTTATGTATGGGCTTTTTTTTCTCACTGGAGCTGTTCATTATCTTGAACTTTGAGGGGATGTGGACAGGAGGCAGGCCTGAAGGCCTTCTTTGGACCCTGTGCCTCCACAGAGAAAAGGATGTGCTCCAGTTTCTTCCTGTGCCCATCATCATTTGTGGCTCTTACACCCTGGATGCCATTGGGATAACAGCTATGCCAAAGGCCTTTTCCAGGCTTTGCTGTCAGACTAGGGAAGGGCTGTGCTTGGGCATGGGCTGTGCTGCAGCCCAAGTACCCTGATGTGCTGGGGAGGCCACACTGTGGCTGGAGTACAGGTGCCTCCCTGGGGTGGGGGACCCCACAGGCCCTGCTGGCTGGGTGCAGGGTTGCTGCCCTGTGCCATGCCAGGCTGGGCAGAGGCTGGCAAGTCCATAAGGAACACAGTGGCCAGAATGGGAGGAGCATGTTCTTGGCGTCTGTTCTCAGGCTCTACACCCAGAGTGCCTACAAGAATGAGCTGCTGACGACCACGGTGCCTGAGATCCAGCGCACCAACCTCGCCAATGTAGTGCTCTTGCTCAAGTCCTTGGGTGTGCAGGACCTGCTGCAGTTCCACTTCATGGATCCTCCCCCCGAGGACAACATGCTGAACTCCATGTACCAGCTGTGGATCCTGGGGGCCCTGGATAACACAGGTATTGGCTGCTAGGGCAAGCTGCCAGCCCATGGAACTGGGACCTGCCCAGCTGCTGGTCCGTGATCCCTGTGCTGTGCCTACAGGTGGTCTGACCTCAACGGGACGTCTCATGGTGGAGTTCCCACTGGACCCAGCACTCTCCAAAATGCTCATTGTCTCCTGTGACATGGGTTGCAGCTCTGAGATCTTGCTCGTTGTCTCCATGTTGTCTGTGCCTGCCATCTTTTACCGGCCTAAGGTACCTGTTTGCTTTTCCAGCAGCTTGGGGCCTTTCCCTGCCCTTTGACTAATCTGTGTTCTTTGCTTCAGGGCAGAGAAGAGGAGAGTGACCAAGTGCGGGAGAAATTTGCTGTTCCAGAGAGTGATCACTTGACTTACCTGAATGTTTACCTACAGTGGAAGAACAACAGCTATTCTACCCTGTGGTGCAATCAGCACTTCATCCATGCCAAGGCCATGCGGAAGGTGAGGCTGTGGCCACGAGGGTCGGGGAGGGAGCCTGTGCAGGAGGGGGATCTAAGTGCCGCACACCTTTGCAGGTGCGGGAGGTGCGTGCCCAGCTCAAGGACATTATGGTGCAGCAGCGGATGAGCCTGGCGTCCTGTGGTACGGACTGGGATGTTGTCAGAAAGTGCATCTGTGCTGCCTATTTTCATCAGGCTGCAAAGCTGAAGGTGAGAGGTGTCTGTGCTGTCTGGGGGCTGTGAGGCCCTGCCTGGGAACAGGTGGGCTAAGCACACTTGTCTTTGCAGGGCATTGGGGAGTATGTGAACATCCGCACAGGCATGCCCTGCCACCTGCACCCCACGAGCTCTCTGTTTGGCATGGGCTACACCCCAGACTACATTGTGTATCATGAACTGGTTATGACCACCAAGGTGAGCTTGGGCTGAGGGCTAGCAGGAAGGGTGAGGAATGCTCCAAGGGAGATGGGAGGGCTTTGCTGTGAGGCTGGGGTCTGTCAAGAGTGGTGGTTCTCAGCGTTTCCCATCTACACCAACTAGGCATGTCTGTGTCATCTGCAGAGTCCTGTTTGTCCCTTTCCCAGTGTTTTTCCTTGGCCTCTGTGGGACATGTTTGAACCTGCTTGTGGTCTCACCAAATCAATCCCATAGCAGCTTCTGAGACCAGGAGGAATTGTCTGGAGGGGATATGGCCCTGGCCTGAGAAGTGCCATCAGCAAGTGGGGGAGAGAGGGTGCTGCCATGGCTCTGGGAATGCTGCCCAGGCCCCGAGAACACCATCCTGCTACCCTGGTCTTTCCTTCTGTCCCTGCAGGAATACATGCAGTGTGTCACTGCTGTGGATGGAGAGTGGCTGGCAGAACTGGGTCCCATGTTCTACAGTATCAAACATGCTGGCAAGTCACGCCAGGTACGTCTGTCCAGGATGAGCAGCCAGGCCGCAGCCCCACTGCATGCCCATTCTGCTGCTGCATGTGTGTTTTGACGCAGAGGGAACAGGGCTGTGGGCCTGCAGGGAATCTGCTGCTGGCCATCCCTCCTGTCCCTGACCTGCTGCTGCCTTGCTCCGCCGCCGTGCCAAGGAGGAGGTGTCTGCCATGGAGGAGGAGATGGCTTTGGCGGAGGAGCAGCTGCGTGCCCGCCGGGAGGAGCAGGAGCGCCGCAACCCGCTGGGCAGCGCGAGGTGGGTGCTGGCCCTGCCTGGCCACAGCTTGCCTGCATGGAGGAGTTCTGGCACAGGGAAAGGTTGCATTTTCCATTAATCACCTTTGTCCTCCTTGACAGATCTACTAAAATCTACACCCCTGGGCGGAAGGAGCAGGGGGAGCCCCTGACGCCACGACGCACCCCAGCCCGCTTTGGCCTCTAAGAAGGCAGTACCTGTTGCTTTGAGGCTTAAGGACTTCTAGGAGCAGTTGTGTCTCAGCAGTGCCCAGCTCCACTGGTCACTGTAATCTGTGACGTCTCTACAGCTTGTGGCCTAGGAAGGCTTTGGTGCTTGGCACTAATTTTGCTACAGAACAGAATGAATTTTATTTGTTTAAAGGTTGTCAGTCTAATCCTTGCTTTGTTTTGCGCTGCTTCTTGTCCTGGAGCCGGGTGTTGGGTGGCGGCAGCTCTGCAGAGTCCTGCAGGGCTGGTGCTGTCAGGCTGTTGCCCTGTAGGACCTGGAACAAGACACAGAATTAGACTGACCTGGAAGACAAATACAGCCTGTCCCTGTTCCAGCCCTGGCTCACAGCAGTTCCCCCACAGCCTGTACCCTGGGCAGGCAGCTGGTGCCCAGCTGTCCCTGCACACCTAGGACTGTCAGCCCAGCCCTGTTTCAGGCCAGGCTGTGTCAGGAATTCTGCTCACTTTTTCAGCTGCTTACACTAGTGAGGCTGCTCAGGTGTTCTGACTATGAGGTTTGGGTTCTCCTCTTGCATCCTGCCTGCTGTGTCTCAAATGCCTGTTTGTATGCTGCACCTGCACTGCCACCTTGCTGAGCTCTTCCTTAAGGAAAGCCAGCTCCACCTTGCAGACAATCAGCTCCTCTTCTTGCAGAGCCAGAGCTTGCTCACTGTCCAGGTATAGCTGCTGCCAGCGCTGGACTTGGCTGCTCAGCTTCCACAGCCTCTTCCGGAGGGATTGGGCCTGCCCATGGCACAGCAAGAGTCAGGGACTGATCACAGAGTCCTGGTGCCCAGTGGGAAGGCTTGAGACATCCTTACCTCCTGCTTGCTCTGCTCCTGGGAGCTCTGCATCTTCCTCAGTTCCCTGTAGAGCTGCTGCCTCTGTTCCTTGTAGGCTGCAATCTTCTCCTCCTGCTTGGTGTTCCCTTGCTGGGCTTGGGCCAGCTCTGCCTGCAGGTTAGCCATATCCTGCACCTGCTTGCAAAGCTGTGGGGCAGGGAGGGTGGTTGGCCAGGCCGTGGGCAGGATGGGCCTCTCCCAGAGGCAGGGAAGGGCTCTGGCACTGAGAGTGCACCCCTGTCCTACTCTGACCTGCCCTCACCTGTTCCTGCAGCTTTGCCACTTGTTGGTACAGGCCTTGGATGGTCTCCTTGGCTCTGCTCAGCTGCTGCAGACTCTGCTCCTCTGGGATATCTTGGCTGGTGGCAGAATGGCTGTGGGCAGCCATGTAGGGGGTGACCTCTGTCTGCACTGCCTGGTCCTTCTGGTGGAGGGGTGCATCACTGACATGTGGGTACCCAGCAGCTGTGGGATTACCCTATACCCCTGCTGTGCTGAGCTGGGGCTGGAGAAGGAGCCATTTTGGGACAATCCATGGACAGTGGGCTGTTGGGGAGGCCTGTGGCAGAGGTGTGTGGCCTGCACCAGGTGGGAGGCAGAAAGACTGGCTCCTGGCTCTCTCAGCCCTGTGCAGTCCCTACAGTGCCGCCCCTATTGTGGCAATGTCTGCTGGACACCCAGCAGCCCTGGAAAGCCATCCCCATGATCCCTGACCTGTGACAGAGCATGGGCACAAGACTGGTTATCTAAGCTTGCTGGCAAGGTTGTAGGCTGCAGCAGTGTCACCAGCCCTGGGACGGTGCCCAGGGTGTCAGTGGGGCCATTGCGGGCTGGATCTCTTCCAGCTGTGCTCAGCTGAGTGAACTGAGCCATGCCAGCCCTGTGGAGTGTGGTGCTAGAACCCTGTCCCACATGTGGCTGACAGGACGTCCCTTACCCTCTCTTGGGGGGTCACCAGCTGTTTGCACAGACTGTGGGCAGGTGTGGTGTGCAGTCTGTGATGGGATAGTGGTGGGGGACATGTGCAGCTCAGCCTGTGGCTGTTTGTGCCTGGCAGTGGTACCTTGCCCATCAGCGCCTGGAACTGCTCCATCAGAAAGACCAAGTCCTGGTGCTCATGCTCCGCTGCATGCTCCTGCTGCTGCAACTGGGCCAGGCGCTCATGGTTCATGCCTCTGCAGAAGTCCAGGCCCAGCGGCAGATCCTGTATCGTGGCCAGCGCCTGAGCTGGCTGCGGCTCCTGCTGCTGTGTGTCCTGGCATGCTCTGGGTTCCCCATGCTGTGGATCCAGCAACGATGCTTCCCTTTGGCCCTAGGACATGGCATAAGCAGCATCTATCCAGCTCACCACTGTGTCCAGCCCATCTTGCAGCTCCTGCCTGAGCAGGCACTGGTTCTGGACAACACTGACAGTCCCGGTTTTGTGCAGAGAGCAGCAGCAGAGCGTGTTGATAATGGGTGGGTGCAGCCCTTCTTGCCCAAGCACCATCACTGTGTTTGTGTGTGGCTCTGTGTGTATGTGTGTAGCTGTGACAGTGGGACCAGTGCTGCCACAGCAGGA
>NW_008670802.1:11286-11630 GCF_000695815.1 Acanthisitta chloris
ATGAGCTGTGTGGTGGTGCAGACAAGGGCTGGCCAGGGACTCCTGTACCCCTTGGCCACCAGCCCGTGGCTACATGACCGGTGCCTAGTTGAGCATAGGTTTAGCACTGCTTACCGGGGACAGCCAGGCCACCGCCGCCTGCTGAAACTGCTGGAAGGACCTGCTCAGCTGTGGTGTTGCCTCCTGTGCCCCCCGCAGACCCCTACAGCAACTGTCGGGCTGGCCCTGAGGTGCAGAAACCTCCCTGGACGTGCCACGCTTTGGCAGCTCTCTCACTGCTGGAAGGAGCACAACGTGGGACAGGCCTTTCCCACAGCCCTAGACGACCCTTGGTCCCAGGGAAA
>NW_008670803.1:0-1419 GCF_000695815.1 Acanthisitta chloris
AAAAAAAAAAAACACAAACCAAAAAACCAAAAACAAACACAAAAATTGTGTCTAAACATAAAAAATTACCTTTCAGTCATTTTTTTCACAAAACTCAAATCGTGGACTAAATGTAAATTAAGAGGATCTCTTTAAATTGCCCTTGAAATTTTAAGAGTTGTCATTACTCTTCAAGAACATATTGAAGAACAGCAATTCAGACATATGCCAAAATAGCTGTCTGCTTTCCAAAACCATCTCTTTATAAATATTTGAGAGAGCTGCAATAGCCTTTAAAGTGCTTTAGAGAGCAATAGATGGGAGAATTGAACAGTTTGTCATTCATCAGTGGCCTGGACTGTGTTTTATATGGCAAAGTAATCACAATTGCTAGCAAGCCTACCATTAGCTGTAAACTGTAATGGAAACAATAAGACAAATATGGCTAATTTAGCTGACTCTTTTTCAGCTTTCTCATCTGTCATTTTCCCCCAAACCCTTCCAGTGTATTGTTACTTCTTTCCACATAACTCTATTCAAACCTGCCAACTGGTCATCTCTTAATTTATGTTCCATCCTAAATCACTGGGTTTTGTTCAACAATTTTGTGTGTATGTGAAATGTTTCTGTTTGTGAAACTGTTGAAGATTTTGTCACTGTTCTGATTCAAGATGGATAAATTAATTAAGCTCTTTTAAATTCTTGGGGAGAGGAAGACCATTCCCCTCATTGTCTTATCCAGCCATCACTGTCCCATCCAGTCATTACTGTGCAAGCACTTATATGGGGAAATTCTCACTGAATCCAGTAGAACTACTGCTAGATAGGAGTCCCTACTCAAATTCCCCATGCATATGTGTTCATGGGTCCTTGGACCTAAAAATTATATGGGACTTACCTGTTCTTCTCTGAATTTCTGTCAAAGAAAAAGAGAATAATTTTACTTTCATGGTAAAGTCCTATGTATGAAAGATATGATTAATTTTAAATCGGATTTTTTTTAAAAAAAGAAGACATTTTCTGTAGTTGCATTTATGTTCTAGTGGATGTTAATAAACAGGAATGCTATGTCATCCGGCATTACTTAGCCAGTCAGAACATTTGTACAGCCTTGTAGTCAAGACTCTACAAACATTGCTGGTTTTTATCAAGAATGAAAAGAACAGTTACACTGCCTACTGAAAAAGTTCCTAGACTCTGTCAGCCCCCATATTATGCCTTGGCACTACGTGAGACCATGCTAGCCAGCATGGGTCAGTGCTATGCCAGGAAATGTGCTAACGTTTGAACAGCCTGTACTATCATGGGATAGCATGCAAGTCCTGGCTCTGGCCATGTTTAATTTACTAGTGTAGACATAGTCTTTGTCCCTTCTTCAACAGACAAAGGATATCCTGATACTGAAATAATAATAATTGCTGGAAGGGCTAGGAAGGACTA
>NW_008670803.1:1436-63636 GCF_000695815.1 Acanthisitta chloris
GACTGCAAGGTCTATATATATTTACCAAGGGAGTTAGCAGTACACACAGCTCTGTGCATGGACACAGATCACCCTCTGAGGTGGGATGTAGATGTAGTTGCTGAGGAGAAGACAGTCTTTTGTGCATTCTTCTGAATCAACAAGATAAAGTATGACCCTGGCACTGTGGCAGGTTTCACTAAAGATCTGGCAAGAGTGTCAGATGATTGAGGTATATATATTTACCAAGGGAGTTAGCAGTACACACAGCTCTGTGCATGGACACAGATCACCCTCTGAGGTGGGATGTAGATGTAGTTGCTGAGGAGAAGACAGTCTTTTGTGCATTCTTCTGAATCAACAAGATAAAGTATGACCCTGGCACTGTGGCAGGTTTCACTAAAGATCTGGCAAGAGTGTCAGATGATTGAGGATTGGGGAGTGGGCTATGACAAGGGAGATGTCACAAGGCACAACCACAGATTAATGAATGCAAAATCAGAGACAAACAGAAACCCTAGCCCTTCCTCAAGTTCACAGGAGAAAAACTCTAAATGAAGGGGAAAGAGAAGAGGAAGGTAAAATTCTCTGGAAATGGACAATGCAGCTAACAAAACATTCCCTTTGAGTACTGCAATAGAAAAGGGTTCTCAAACTTAGTCTCTGTTGTGCACAATTATTTATATGCATAATTATTTATGATTGCCCACCTAGACAATACTTTACACTACTGAAAAGTAGAGGGAACACATCCTCCTGCCTATGAAATACACTTATCTTCAGCATTTGTCTCAGACTCTGAATGAATGTGTAGGAAGCGAATTTGTCTGAAATGTGGGTAGATGGTGAGATAGCAAATCCACTAAAAATAGTTTGGGAAAGATCTAAGTCCAATTTCCAGCTAATACAGTGAACTGAGATTAAACTCAAATTTTCATATGTATTCCTAACCTAATACAGCCGGTACACTTCCCTTGCAATGAACTCCTCTGTGCTTCAACTCAAGTTTTTCATCCTAAACCACTGACTATGCTTATCTTTTCCTATCCTTATTGCAAACCTGTGGAAAGTACATTGCTCTTAGAAGTTTAGTTTTCTAGTTACTTGGTCCTGTAAATATATTCACTGATTTCCTATACTATTGTTTAAGACTGTATTTCAAGTTTCTGTTTGATTCTCTAAGCAAATCAAAATACTGTTAGTCTTCGTGGCTCAGTTTTTAGATTATTACTCAGGTAATATATGCTCTAGCCCCCAACTAAAATGTAAGAACTGAAAGGTATGCACTGTGCCTAGACGTTTCTTATCTAGCACACAAACTACATGACTGCACACCACATTAAGACACTCTTTTTTTTTGATAACCAGTCAGGAAGACAGCCTGTAAAAAAGGACCACCCCATTATAACTTTGAACTCCTAAATGAAGTAAAAGATTTGTCCAAAACCTAAGTAGCAATTGTTAATCAAAAATAAGTGCAGAGACACGATGAGGGCTCCGAAACTAGCATTGTTTGTCCCCCACAACTGTTCTGAGCAGACCACATGGATGCCCTGAGGTCCAGGGTTAAGAGGTGCTTTGAGTGCCTGTGGGTGTAGGAGTGTGAGCAAACTAGTTTGAATGGATAAAATCAACACCTTTGATGTTTTGTGAAAGAAACCGCCTTCCTTGAGTTTTGTTATGTTGATCTCCTGCAGTGCAGATTACAGTGCAGTGCAACAAGAGCACTCACTAACTCCTGTAAAGCATCTCTCCAGAGCTGCTGCACCACCTCAGGAGAGGAGCCAGTATCTTCTGTGGATTTCAGTAACCATGGAATACAATACATGAATATACTATCTCAGACAAACTCAGGAGAGTCTGTTCCAGACGCTGTTAAGGCTAATTACTTTACCTGCTGTGTCTTTGTTGATGTGGCTACCCTGCTGTTTACTCCAGAGCAGAGTTCAAAGCTCTCAGGTGAATCACATACCTGGCAGAGACAGGGAAAGGGAGGACAGGTATTATTGTAAGTGAAGAAACGTTGTCTGACTCATTACATTGTGTTTGCAGAAATAATCCCTCATGTTCTATAAAAATATGGAAAGTAATGAAATTAATTGAAGGATGAAATTGCATGAAATAAAAGACCAGTCATCGCTCCCATCTGTGTCCAGAGCTTTTATGCCTTTATGACATACAGATTCACAATAATTGTGTAATAGATAGGGAGAAGTCTTCCCTAGCCCAGGTTCAGGTTATGCTATTTATTTGCCCTTGTACAGCTGTGGTGATATATTTGTTCCACTTCTGTGCCTCCTTTTTCCACATTGCCGGTTACTGGTGTACTATCACTAGCATATTTACATTCTTTCTTCTTCCGGGAGACAGTGGAGAACCTTTGTTTTCGCTTGTTCAAGGGAGCTTTATATAATATGGACCCACCTCTTGGGGTCTTGATTGTGCCCTGCCAAAGACACGTTCTGTCTTTGTCAGAATCTCTAGTTACACTTCTCGGATTAAGGACACGTTGGGAGCTAACTGGTCCTGGGAATGGACTGCCCTCTCCTGGAAAAAAGTATGCATATTTGAAATGTGAGATTTCAAATGCTACATGAAAATTATATTAAAACTTAAGGAAAAAAATAATCCATTATAATTTAAAGTAAACTAACAGTCTAGTAAGTAGACAAACTGATGTCTTGTTCCCCTCTTTCAGTACGCTCTGTATTTCAGCAGATTCTACAATAAAAGCAGATGAAGCAGCCATTCAAAGCATCCCCTTCTCCATGTCGCTGAATCTCACACCTATTTCTAGCTTTCATAAAAGTTGTATTTGTTCTACATCCTTTGTGCTCTCAATATTGTCACTGATCTCCACAATTAGTAATGGCCATACTTCCAGTTTTCTCTCAGGGCCTCCCATAGGTCATGAAGACATCAATATGAATTGTGGGAGACAGAGGTTTTCCATAGGTGGGCTTTGAGTTGTGAATGCCTTCAGATAGCAGTATGTGGCTCTGGTAGTCTCCAAACTCTGGAAATTTCCTAACATCCATCATAGCAATTGCAAAGCAAGACAATTATTTTCCACTTCATATACAAAAGAAAATAGCCACCAAAGAACCCTTCTGCTTTAGAAGTTTCTTATACTTGACTATTGGAAGTAAGCAGGATTCTGCCAGGGCCTGGTTTGGTGGAAATGGAAGGGTCTTTTTCTTCATTTTTTTTATTGCAAATTCAGATCTGTTGCTGGGTCTCAGCACTGGAGTACACATGATGCAGTAACATATGAAACCTCCAGCTCAAAGACTTCTCCATAGGGCAGGTTGAGGCAAGTCTTCAGCACTGTTGTTGACTACCAGTTACAGTGCAAAGTAAAAATGGTATCAGATCCTTAGTAACCACCTTGTGTCAGTGTGTAAACATCAGAGGTAGGATTTAACTACCGAAAAATAGATGGTTAGGGTAATTTAGAAATCTTCAGGTTCTTGCTGGTAGTAAAGATGCAGGATGTGAAGGAGTCACAATCCTTTCTCAAGTGGCAGCTGTAATCCCCACAGGATTCCCTGGGGAGTCTAAAATTAAGGTAAGTATTAGATGCTTTCCTTAAACAAGTCCCAGCCTGGCTGTGAATCTTCTGCCCTATTTGAAAATAATTTATATCACAGTGAGTCTGTGAAGGGTTTCGCCATTAGCTGTTAAGATACATAAATAGGTTGTACTGCTCCATGATAATTTAAGACATGCAATGGAAGGAAATAAAACAATGAATCTGTAATGCATATTAGCCTTTGCCATGCCATATATTACTAAAGAACTATCAGATCTCAGTATAGTTATTTTAATGTTTTGTTTTGCACTGGCACATTCATTCTTTAGTAGACCATTCCGTCATGGTTGTCTCTGTATACAAACAATACCATTTCTCTCAGAATGCATCACAAATAGCATTGCTTTTCTTTCTGAGAACATAATGAAGTGCCATCTTTAGGAAGAAGACTGACAAGCTGTCAAGAAATGTCAATACACCCTGTAGAACTGTCAGTATGCCCAAAAATAATCTGCATTCATAGCCCCAGGAATAATTTTCACTCAGTATTTAAGTAACTAGTACTCTGGACTAGACTTTCATCATCCTGCTCTTCTCCTTGAAGAACATAGAAGAGTTAGAAATAATTTTTTGTAACTTCAAACTGTTGAGTGGTCAATTTCACTGTCTATGCTTTGGTCACATTAATTTATTTATTTTTTAAATGCATGTTTTGTTCAATTCCCTGCAGAGTCAACAAAGATATCAAAAGCCAGCCTGACTCTTATTTTGTTTCTTCAGCATTTGCTTTGCAAATTCCAATGGCCAAATTTTTATTGCTTACAATGACATGTATGGCAGGAAGCACACTGCTTCATCCTAGTTCTAAAGCCAGTTGGGCTGTGTAATATTATCAGTTAAAATGTGGCTGTCCTTTATCCCATGGTGCTACCCCACTTGCTACTTCTGCTGATTCAGTAGAGCTGAGAAAGATTTTGAGCAAATACTCTAGTTATTTCCTGTGTTGAATGTTCTATACAGATGAAAAAGAGCAATTGAATAGCTATTCCCTAAAAATGTGTAGAGGTAATTAGATTTTTTATAATAAATGCACATTTGTACAGTAGAAAGAGAATAATGGCATAGGACAAATATAAATATGAAGTACGTTATCTACGAAAATAAATTCCTAACAGTTTTTACTGTCTTGGCAAGAACGAAGCAGATGATATGTATCGGAAAGAACATTAGCACAACAGTTCCCTTTCTAACTGAGCAACCAAACCTGCAGGTTTTATTGTTAAAGTATCAACTTCATGCATCTAATTGCATGCAATATGCATTAGAAGATACAACCAGGAAACTCGTTCCCTTATTTGGGAATTCAGGACTCCTATTATTAGAAGAGTAACAGTAGTTCAACATGAATTTAGCAAGTGTCTTGACTTCATTATCTCATAGAGATGCAAGGATAAAACTTCTCTATTACTTGACTTACAAAGCTTTCAAATTCAAAGTATTAAAGCATTGTAAAATTGAATGCCTATGTCACTCCCCTAAAAATATCACCCCTCTTTCATCTTAATCACTATGCACTTAGTGTCTATGGTTTCACTCATGCTGTGCTTAATAATCTTAAATGTATGTAATAGAAACTGATAAAACTTTTAAGTAGGTCCTTCGAAAACTTGCCTTGTTGATTTTCTCTGCCATTTTTACTAAAAGACTAAATAACAAAGTCCATCAGTGTGTAGATTTATGAAAATCCTGTAAGATGAAGAGCTAGAGAGGGAAAAACCCTACTCAAATAAACAAAAAATAATTGGAAAACCAGAAGAATCTGACAAAATATGATTTACTTACCCAGACAGTTTTTAGCATCAGTATTCACAATTTGGTAGAGAACTAGATTCATTTAAGATGACTAATCTGACTTGATTTTATGTAAATATTTTTCATTCCATTTTGTCTTTAGGGATAGTGCACTACATTATAGCATCCTACATATTTCTCTGTTATATGCCGGTTTTGAAGGAATAGACTACACAATTTTATAGTCTTTTTATCTATAGGTAGAAATCTTTAACATGTCAGGGATTATATCAAGGATTTTATATCTTCCTCATAAAACCTTTCTCCATGGCAGGTGTAAGGATACTATACCATCAGTAACTAGTTTTATTAATTATTTCACTGAGTTGCTGCTTTGTCAATCTCACCCTTGCCTGTGAACTGTTTTCTCATTCATCATGGTTTTAAATGTGAAACATACAAGTATTTCTAATAATTATTTTTAAATTTGCTGATGGCCTTTAATATAATTAAACTTTTTAAGAAAAATAAACTGATTTCCTTACAGCAGCTATGGTACAAAAGTCACAAAATTATTGAAAATGTTGTTTTCCTCTTAAACAGAAATTTTCTAGGATTAGCCTATTTCAACCAGATGTCCATGACAACCAAGATGTTTATGATTTTGCTACTACCACCTTTGTTGACCCATGCTATTTTTACAGCTGGCATGGCTGTAAAAATTAGATGAGCTTTTAGGCATGAAGAAGGGCTTCTGTGCACAAACTTGTCTACTTGTTTCAACTATAATAGTTGACTAACAGAAAAATATTAACTTCACCTATAAATCTTGTCCATGTTCTTAGACCACCATCCCAACATGAACAAGCAAATAAAAAGTCTTTTTTACCTTTTTTTGCATGGAGTGGAACTCTGTTTCAAAGGATTCTCAGTCCACAAAATTATTCCCATGTCTTCGCAAGATAACTGAATGGATAGACTTTTCCACCTCAATTGTCCTGATGTAGTTCATCTGACAAAAATACTCAAAAGTAGATGTAGTTATGGAAGAGCTCATACTACTGCAGATTCTGGCTGTGCCATGCCCAGCATAAATTGCACTTCTTGTCCGTTCTTTACTCATCTCTTTCTGAGTGTGTTCACTGATATGGTTTTGCTAGCTAAGCTTTCTAAAGGAGATCTAACCATAGATTACTATGACTTTTTGCTTAAGATGTGCATAGATAAATTGCTATTCTGACCACTAAAAGTGTGTCCCCTAAATGTGGATGAAAAAGCCTGGCTTTTGCTCAGTGCAAGGAACAATTTGTTGAACAAGCCACACAGCTGAGCTGTTGAATTTTAAACAGTTTTCCGATCCAGCTGCACGCTCTATTTGCCAAGCATATTATCGCAGCAATACTAAATATCCTTGACTGTGAACAAAAGCCTAGATGCTGCTTTAGTTGTAACCCTTTTTCCTCCCTTCTTTTTAGCAGTAGGTAAGGTTGTTGAAAGAAAATACATTTTTCAAACATAAATAATAGTTTATCTCCCTGTGTAAATGCTGATGAAAACTATTATGCTTTCTGGAAGGACTTCCAAGATGGACAGCTAAATTCATTTTTAGTTCACTAGATCAAGTGGGTTTGCTTTGCTTTGTTAATGTGAAGCCTGGGTGCAGAATAGAATCACATTTGCACAATGTCTCTGAATATCAAAGCCTCTTTCCCAGGGTACCTTAGTATGCATTGAATTTGCAAATGTAGGGCTAAACCTTAAAAAGGCATTTGCAAGTCCCCAAATCTGAAAGTTTTGCAGATGATTGAGAGGTTACACTGCTTTCTTTATTGTTTCCTGAGTGCTGTGTCTCTGGGTGTGTTCCCACACATGGAGGCTTGATTGCAGGGGAAGAGGAAAGGGACATCTTCTGCAGCTGTCTAAAGGGATGTTTTCTGCAACTGTCTTACCTTTGGTAATCAGGTCTCTTCTCCCTCTCACACCAGGCAGCCAGTTTAGATCCTTTTTTACACAAATACCTCATCCTAGTGTCTCTAGACAAGAAGCAGCAGAGCTAAAGATTGTATTATTTCAGTATCCTCGAGGAAAAAGGCATAATGTCTCAAGAAATAAGTCTGCATAACCTGACAGTCTGAACCTCCAGAAGCAGAGGAGAGGCCAGAGGAGTACCTGGGCAACAGCTGCCCAGAGGACAGAGGATCATGATGCTGAGAAGCTGTTTGCTAACTCATCAGGGAAGAACGTGGCATGACTTTACGTCAGAAAAGGGTGAAGATTAAAAATAGTTCATTACAGCATGGGTTGGCCAACATGTCCTAATATAAAGGGCAGTAGCATCTGCTTGTAGGAATTCAATGTCAAATAAAGTCGTTTCCAAGGAAAATAACACTGTTATTAAAATGATCTCTGTCCAAAAGCATGTATTCTAAAGTGGTTTTAGAGGTGGAACAGTTTCAGTTCTTGTGTTTTTCTAAAAACATGCTTTACAGGAATGAGAATACCAAATTTATTTATTTATTTCTGTATTTTTTGCTAGCAGGCCCAGTTGCCAACAACATAAGCTAAGTTTCAGATTTGCTGGAGAGCAGGAGCTGAGGATGCCTGAGATAATTTTAGGCTCAGTGTTATAACTGGACAAACAATCTATTGTCTTCATTTTACTGAACAACATTAGCTCCTACCTCTTTCTGAGCTGACTGATGACAGTTCATTTAAATTAAATTTGTGTTGTCATCACATTTGTTTGGTATTTATTTTTGCTAGTGAGTTTCAGATAAGTGACAGCTGATCACTGCCACTTCTGTCAGGGAGAAGGGAGAGGTTTGGGTGGGAAATGGTTCCCTCAGATGAGAAGGAACAAGATTTCCCTCAAAGGGAAGCTCAGTTTAGTACAGAAAAATAAATTGCAACATAATACCTGAGAAAAGCAGAAGAAACAAGGCTATGTAGTCCATACATTGCGCATGTAAGATATTGTCCAGCATTGTAACTTGTGTTCTTAGGCACACTTTTGACATTTATTTTACACCCAATAAAACATGTACTAATAGATGTCATAGCAGATTTTTATCTCTTTGCTCAGTGTAATGTCTCCACAAAATGAGTAAGTTCTTCCCAAGGGCTGTAAAATGCGATTGCGCCAGTTCTCCCTGTGCCAGTCCAGCTCACAGCACTGCACCATGCAGGAAAAGTCACAGTAGACATAAGCATGGAAAAAATCAGGAAAAAACAGTCCTTGTTGGTGCTGCATTTGCACATTGGTGGGGGCAAAGATACAAGGCACTCAAGTGTCCTGAACTTTCAGTTTCTCCACTGAATGAAACGGCTTTTGCAGATTTTTTCCCTAAAAAAATTGACCTTGGTCTCTGCTGCAGAACTGGATGACAGCTTGATCTAGGGAGAGGTGCAGAGAAGAGGGCTGATTGAGTTATGGCATGGGTGCAAGACAGGGAAGGAAATAAGCTCCTGTTACCTCAGTTCCCTGTCCTGTAGCTGTCAGGCACCACCAGCCCTGGCTGTCCCTGCCTGACCACCCGGGGCTCCCCCATGACTGACACCATGTCAGTTCCTGCTCCAGAGATGCCACACTGGGGCTGGTTTCCAGCTCCCCACAGCCCTGACCAGCCATGGGTCCCATGAAGCCAGGCCCACCTGTATGGCCTCAGCCCATCCCCATCTCCAGGGATGTGCTGAATGCCCAGGGCTGGGGCTGCCATGGTGACCCCCAGCTGCCCTGCCCAGATAGACCCATGGGGAGTCCCTTAGAGAGCCAAATGGTCTTCTCCATGGTCCTTGCCATCAGGAAAGGGTTTGCCTTTTTCTGTTTGATCCCCTGCTCCCAACTTGGTTGTCTCCCCTCAAAGGTAGCAAGCTATAGAGATCTTCAGTTTTGGAAGGAGTTTGGCCTGACCTGTTATTGGCAATGGACAAGGGCATCATTCCTCCGTTAGAATACTCAGTCCTTTGGGTGGGTCTCATTCATATACCAATATGTGAGGGTTGTATAGACTAAAATGAATATCAGTCTCTTATTTAGCTCAGTGGGGAGGGCGCAGGAGCCAAATCACAAGAAGTGCCTGTCTCGCTCAGGCAGGGCCCACAGGATGACCCTTTGGCTCCACAGCACAGCCTTCTCCCAGCTGGCTGAGCAGAAACCTTCACAGTCTTCAGGAACTGCCACACTTTACATTCAACTCAGTAGTACTTTGTCTCCAGCCCTGTCTGTGCATGTTTTACAGCAGGAGAAGGGGACCTGCTCATGTGAAGTCATCCTGAGATAAGGCTTTTTCTGAGCCAAATTTCTGGAAGAGAGCTCTTAGCCCAAAGTTTCCATCTGCTGGGAGGGTATTTATCACCTAAGATGTCAAGAGTACCAGCAGGTCTCTAACTTTGTCTGCAGCTACAATGAAGGTGCTTGAGGATAACTTGTGGAAGAAGGATAAACAAGAACAGCACAGGAAACATCAGGGATGTAACCCCTCATTTGCCCTTCTTGTGTTCCCTCTGTGAAAGCTTTGCTGAGATAAGGATCAGCCTACCTGGTACAACTGAAGCACAAGTCAAGAGTAGAGTCTCAGGCCACGTGTCACAGGAGTGGTCATAAGACTGTGGCTCAGTAGATGGCTATGAGGCACAGCAGTCACCTCACTGATGTCAGCTCAGGTATTTGTTCTCAAACAGCTATTTGAGGCACTACCATCCTACACCTATTTGCTTTAGCAATGTTGACATTTATCATTAATATGTAATGAATATGTATAATTTATATGGATATTAATTAATATATATTATTTATATGTGTTTTACTTGAGGTGTTCTGAATATAGTTGAAGCTTAGTATTGCATCCAGTTGTCTGAATGCATTTCTGAAAAGCTTGCCATTATATTTGCTACATTATATAAACATAATCCATCCATGCAGATGAACTAGTGGGAACTACTAGGCTTGTACTATTCTGGGTTATTTTTTACAACTCTGCCATTCTACTTGATGCCTTGATAATTTCTCACATGCTGCAAGATGTGAAAGAACTATATGAAGGCAAAAGCTTTAGGTTGGAGATAGGAAAGGCTTAACAGTAAGGATAGCTGTTACCTGTTTTCCTGACAAAGGTGTTGCCATCCTGGGAAGCTTAATAGCAGCAGTCAGGAAGGATGTGGTAGAGGTGATTCTGTTTGAGGGAAGGGAGATCAATCTGGTGGCTTTTGGGGACACATTTCCCTTCAACTGCTATAGTAAAGGTCACAAATTTGCACACTGGTGTATGCGGTACATTTCAAACTGAAGATTCAGTTGTTTGTATCCACATGCAGGGAAAGAAAATAATCAAACAATTGCAGGAGGAAATGAGCTCTAGGCCTGTGCCTCAAAACTTCCTCAAAGGTAGCAAGCTAGAGAGATCTTCAATTTTGGAAGGACTTAGGCCTGGACAACCACCCGTTATTGATGATGGACAAGGGCATCATTTCTCCACTAGAATAATCAGTCCTCTGGATAGGTCCCATTCATATATCAATATGTGAGGGTCATATAGACTAACATGAATATCAGTTTCTTATTTAGCAAGGTCATTTAAGTAAAGATGTTTTTCTGAAACATTTTATTATTCAGCTATTCCAAGTAAAGAGCTTTCAGCAGTTCTAGGTGCATGCTAGTAACACCTGTGGTGCTGGTGCTGAGGATCTGGGTGTATGAGAGCCTGAGGCAGGAGAGCAACTGCTGGGTGGGAGCCAGAGCCCAGGCTGGTGGATGCCAGCAGGACACAAACTTTTCCTCATTAGCTGCTGAACTGGCAGAGACCAGGGATCAGGCCTAAACAAGTCTGACTTGCATTTCTCACCATAGCTGGGGGGCACTCCAGCTGAAAACAACTGAAGTGTCAAGGTGAGGCAACTCCAGAAATTGCAATTATGTTGTGAAAAGCAGGGACAAGCCAACTGAGCTTGGTGTGCCCCCGGGGCAGGGGAAGCTGTCACTTGAATGAAATGCTGTTGCTTCTAGGTTCATACTGGAGGCATTTTGAGAAAGAAGATTTCTGTGTGTTCCCAGAGTGATTTGGAAGATATTTTTCTTCTTTCTTTTATGGGAGTTATTCTGATCAGTCAGCCTTCCTGGGGCAAGGATTCAGCATGCTGTACTCTTCTCAAAGAGAACCAAAGTGCTCTAAGAGATAACCCACAGCACTGAACTGCACCCTGCCAACTGAGCAGGCCATATAGATATAGCCAAGGTGGGTAATGGGCACAATGCTGTGGGAACTTGAGTACATGAAGCTCGGGAAATGCATCATTTCCCCTTTTCATGTCTACACGCTGTGAGAGGATATCAGTGCAGAAGGAAGGCAGACGGTGCAAAAGCCATCCTACAGAGAAAGCAGGATTATTGCCAATGGCTTATGGAGAGTTGCACTACAGTTGTTTTGAGTAGTTGTTTAGGTGTCACAAATCTAATTCACAGAATTAGAAGACAAAGACAACAAAAAGGATTATCTAATTCAACCATCATGGCATAAGAACATATCTGTCAGACATTTATCAAACTTGTTTCTGGAACTTTCAGTCATGAAGATCCCACAATCTCTCCAGGCAAAATTTCAGGTATTCCCTGAGCTGCCTTTTCTCCAGGCTAAACAACTCCAGCTCCCTCAGCTGCTCCTCATAAGACTTGTGCTCCAGACCTTACCCCATCTCCATTTCCCTTCTCTGGACTCTTGCCAGCAGCTCAATGTCTTGTCATAAAGGGCCCAGAACCAAACACAGTATTCAAGGTGTGGCCTCATTGGTGCCAAGTACAGGGCAATTAAAAATTATACAAGGCATGTCTAAAAACCCTCTGAAGTCAGCAGAAATATTTATATTTCACTAACACAATTTACTGAATCAGTGGCCATATCTCCATAGTTAACCAACTAGTCTTCTGTTCACCACTTATAGAAAATGCACACTCCAAGCCAGTGCAGCAGAACTGCATGATGCTCCCTGGCAAATATATAGAATGAGCAAGCATGTACAAATCTCTCTTTCTCCAAGGTGAAAGCATGATGAAAGTATTGTATAATTTGACACTTGACATACAAATTCTTTTTTTTGTTTTCTTTTCATTTTCACAGCTCTACAACTGTGCTTTTCCAAATTAATTTTAAGAACATTAGTTTGAGCTTCAATGTTATTTGTTTTATCCATATTTATTTTCCTTTTCAAGGGAGTAATTTCTTCTCCTAATTTTCCCAATTTTGATGAAATCTGTGCCATTTCTCACAAAATTTTTACATTTTTTTCCTTCAATGTGGAGCCTCTGTTTTTCACTGCTTTTTCAGTACCTTACAGTGATTTCTTTTTCCCTCATTCTTTCTCATTCTATTTTTTTCTCTGTATGTCACACTTGCATGCCACCTTTCCTACATGGAGGATTACTTTGAGAAAATAAAGCTTTGGAACCTTTTAGCATTACAGAAGTTCAAACTAATCAACCTCAAACATCATGTATTGAGGTGGGAAGGCAAAGGTGGAACTGATAAAGAAAAGAAAATCAAATTTCCATAAAACAAATTTCCTTATAGGCTAGTGCTGTGATATGAGGAACAAAATAATAAATCCCTCGAGATTTTTCAAGCTTGTGGACAAACACCATCTACCAATTTATGGTGAGCGCGTACTGACACCTTTGCTTATGCTGGGATTTTTCAAAAAACTATCGCCTGCTGCACCCTCCTGGACATTACCAGGACAGCACATTCTCCAGGAAACACATCAGCTAGGATTACAGCACAGTTTTCATGAGCAAAGATATGACTTCGATTGTTGCTAATAAAGAATGGGCATAAAAATCTCTCTGCTTTTGTTCGATCTAAGATTTAAATTAAATCCAAGAGAAGTGGCTTTTTCTTGATATTTACTGGCAGATCTAGAGTGGTTTTAGACTCCTGCATCTATAGTCTATGGCATTTGCTACTATCTGAGGACAAAGTAATGCTGTCAGTGACAGAACAAGCAAGACTTGGCTCCTCATAGTTCATATCCTTGCTCTTCGTGTCCTTCTGTGTCTCTTGGTGACCCCACGTCTCTCCTGTATCAAATGGAAATTGTCAGGTCCTGCATGCCCTTCTTATTCCCAAATGGTCCCCTAGTCCTGCTTCTTCCCATTCATGTCCCCATAATGTCTCTGTGAGGTACTCCTGGCTTCCATTAGGAGAGCCTGTCTCTTCCACATCCATGTGCACAAAGGTGGATGTCCCTGGGATTCATCTATGCATGTTCAGTCATGCTGGTTGGAGGGTACAGATCAGCTGACTGGACAAGTGGAAGTGAATGGTGTTTGTTTCCACCATGAGTGTCCATATGGGAAGTAAACTTTGATTCCTTTTCTCTGTCCAGTCACTGAATTTCTGAAGCCTTGTAGGAACATCTGAGTTCCATCCCTCTGCCAGATGTGGTAGAGGTTGAATGATATGCTCAAAAAGTGACTGTGGAGGTAGGGATGCAGATGAGCTGTGGATGTGTTGGTAGATAGACACGACTCACCACAAAACAGTTGCCAAGACCAAACACGTGTTTTCCTACTGGTGTCAATTCTTTTGCCTATCCTGACTACAAGATGCACACTGGTTGCCTACTGAGAGCCTTCTGCAGTGTCTCAGAACTGAGGCAAAAAGGTTGATTCCTCCCTGCTTCCCCACTAGCCCAGGATGCAGTTCCCACCCGTGCTCTCAAGGCATGTACCTTTTGACCACTGCCTTTACCGCAGGTGACTCATCGGGTCATCAGTGCTCACAGGGATGTGGCTGTTTCACATGGCCTTTCCAGACCACCATTCTCCCAGCAGAGAGGGGAATATGTGGAATTCCCACCTTGCTCCTGTCGTTCTCATCTGCCCTCCTAACCCCAGCTGAAGTTTATACTGACTAGCCAGTCAAACCAGTTAAAAATTCTGAAGGCACTATGGCTGGGAATGCCTGGCTTTCCTTAGCTGAGCCCCTTCAGGCTGACAGAGGTGGTGTTGTTGAAATGCATGGGGCACCCTGCCCACCTTAGAGGTCTGGGCACACCTGAGGTATGAGTGGCTCTGCCTGGAGGGCAAAGGCACATCATACACTGAACCAAAGTGAATGCTGCCTACCAAGTCATGAACAACAAACACTAAACCAAAAATGGGAAAAAGCTGAGGGAAGTAATCTTCTTTCCTCCAGAAAGATAATTGGAGATTATTGAAAACAATTCTGATTGAGTTAGCATTATCAGGGTTTGTTTTTGGGGACTGGCTTACATAAAAGCATAAATCAGAAGCAGTTCCAACCTAAGCAGTGCAAGTCTATGACTGAAAATACTGTTGGGACCTAAAGCTGAATATCCAGGACTATATAGAATTAGATTGTGTCTGGGTTCCCATACTTTCCACCATTATGATCCCCATCTTTACCTTAGCAAAATGAGGCCAAGCAATCTGAGAACAAAAATGTGCCCTGCAAAACACGGAAGTGGCTTCACATTTCCCAGCATCCAGTAGAAATGATTGAATCTGATTTGCCAATCCACCCAACTCAAGGTTGTTTGAATGGCCACACCATTACAAGGGGGGACATAGCATGAGAGAATGATTAACTTAATCCTCCTGCCTTGTTTGTTTGATGATGCCTCACTCCAGTGAGAGTCAATAAAACTTTGTGCACTGACACACACAACTTCCAGCACCTACCAGATGGGCCAAAATGGGGATTAACAAAGTCGCCTTTCTTTTTCTGTTCTTGCTCAACTCAGGTAAGAGTCCTTTGCCTTCTACTGGCTTAGGGGAGACTGGGGACAAATGCTTGCAAACTCCACGTGGTGAAGGTAGGTTCCCAAATCAATGTGTCACCCATTTCCTGGATGATGATGGATTCAAAGCTTGCTGTCCAGTGAGAGCTGCTGTCGAATAAAATGAGAGATGTGGTTGCTCCAGGGTTGTGTTTGCTAGAGACACCAGAACAGCAGCAGCCTTAATGCCTGTGTGGGGAACTAATGGCTTCCTGCAAACATTTCCCGTGGGCAAAGACGGGACACCCTTGGGAAGAAGCCTGTCAAAGGCTTGTGGAAAACCCATAGCAGTCAGTGAGACTGCAATCTCTAATTTCAGCAGGCTTTGGACCAAATGCTAAAGCTAAGGTTATTTTTACTGCCAAGCATTGCTAAGCATGGTGATACTGATTTTCATCCTTTATGAAAGGAGTTACAAAGCTTTGAAATTAAATATTTAAAACAAAATGAAAAATTAACAAGTTCCTTCATATTCCAGCGATTTCACATTTTTTGTTGTCAAACACTTACAATAAAATGATCTCCCTTGTTTTCCTGAGGGAAGTAGATAGAAATTTACTCTTCAGTAACCTAGATCACCTTTTCTAGGAATATGCCTAGGATGATTTTTTCAACTCCAAAAGAAGATACATGTTCCACTAATGGTAATATATGAATTTCAAGCTTATCTAGAAATTCTGTAAATAAATATTTTACAGGTAGTATACATGTCAATCAGACTTCAATCCGATGTCATACTCTAGTGCTTTAAAATTACCTATCATAGTGTGGCACTTACATGACTTTTTAAAAGTACTGTTAAATACATATCGATACAGTTTGTATGAGTTTCTAACAGCTCAGACATTTAAGGTCAGAATAACAGGGACATAACATTGTGTGATTGTGTCAGGTTGAAAAAGGCAACTGTTAAAGTGTTTGTTTTTTATTTGTTCATTGTTATGAAGTTTAGCTGACTTGCTCCAAAGTGATGGTCTACAACTGCCTTAAAACCAATTTTTGTGTCTTCTGGATTAGTACTGCTCAAGTCTGGAAAGATACATATGTAAAAGAAGAAATAGGTTTTGTTTACATATGTTTGAATATTCTGTTCAATTCTCTGATGCATTTTTAAATCTATAGTGTTGTTTTCTTAAGTTTACACTTTGCAATGTTTTTCAAGCAACTAGCATCACCTTTTCTCTCCTGTTATCTAAGCTTCTGCCAATCTGTGTTGCCTTTAACTTATGCATGTCATCCAAAACCTCAGGTTTTCATTATTAAACCAACTGTAATGAATTTTTTTTTAATGGTCACTGAAAAGGAGAAGTATCCAAAGTAGAGCTCTTTGGACAAACATAGGGTCATCAAAGTTTGGAAAGTAGTATTTTCCTGTTCTAGTCCCTTGCAATTCTGGAACTGTGGCCTCAGCTAACTGAAGAAAAGAGTCAGGAGAGGAAACACTTGTTTACTGAGTCCTTCAGGAGAAATTAGTAGGCTAGGCTATTGATGCTCCACAGTCCTCCTCTAACAGTAAGATTAGATATGGGAGGCCTTGGTGTCAGGGGTTTCTTAAGGAACACATTTTTAATAGCATTGAGCCAACTCTGCAAACAACCACAAAAGACACCCTCAGACAATTAATCATCTTACTTTCATTAGTGGAGTTAGGTGATTGATGACCTGCCTGTTCTGGGAATTAATTACACTGGAGTGATGTTGCAGTGAATTGAGCCTAGTATGAGTGCATAAACAAAAGATTCACAACATTGCCTGTGACAATGCTGTACAGAATTACTAACTTGCTGTGTCTGTCAATAATAATCTAACTTGAAAAATGAAATCATTAAACCATGTCACTTGTGTAGCCTTGTAACCTGATGCTGGAGCTGAAAATAAACTCTTGCAGAAATTAGGAACAGAAACATAGAATCTTTATAAACATAAAAGAAAAAAAATTATTTGGTGGCAAACTCCATTGTGAGCAACAATATTTTAGAGCTGTGTTAAATGTATTAGCAGCTACATCATAAACATTTTATGCACATGAGCCTTTCAGATATAATAATACTAATTGATTTACAAATTTAAAATCTTGGGGTAATTTGTGGCAATAGAGATGCAGCCTGGCAATTTCATTAGTAAGTCTGCTCAACCCATTACAATAAAATAATGGTGGCCATTGCAAAAGGCTATATAGTCATTTTATGATTGAGGTTTCTTGCTCTAAGGCAACATCTTGGGACAAACAACTAGTCAGTGACCGATAAAACTGTAGTAGACAGGTCATAATCTCACATCCACCTAATCTATGCTTCTCCAAAACTTTGATATTGGTATCACTTCACTTCATCTTTCTCTGACTGGTGTTGACACCACTTAGTCTCTCTATCTATTCCCCCTCACTCTTGTTTCTCATTTCTTGTCCTTAGCTTCAAACTCATGTATAACTCCATTCAGAACTGCTTGTCTACATCTTTCTTCTGTTGCTGTTTTTTCTATGGAATATTACAGTCATACAGCTGTGATTGTGTCAGGAGACAGAAACTACCTTAGAGCTTATCATCTTTTGCCCAGAATTACACAAAATAAGTGGTGTCTTTACCTGTCCAAGCTATGTGGAAAATGGGACTCAAATTCACAGATCTTCTTAACTGCAGATTTCTCATTTTTAATGTCTGATTCCTTTCCTTCTCTTGTAGTGAAAGGAGATATACTGGATGACTATGTAAGAACAGATGGTGTTTGGCTGCTTACTCGAAATAAACAGTTTTACAAGGCAAATAATGAAAAAGAATGTGCAGAGAAATGTGAAGCAGAAAGAAATTTTAATTGCAGGTAATATCTGTTGAATCTTAAACTCTGTCATTATAGGTGTCTGCATATCAATGACATTTTCTTGCTGTTGCTCAGAACCAGCATCCCCATTCTGCTGCAGCTCTGTCTACAGCAGT
Organism: Acanthisitta chloris; assembly: GCF_000695815.1. Lineage (NCBI taxonomy): Eukaryota > Metazoa > Chordata > Aves > Passeriformes > Acanthisittidae > Acanthisitta > Acanthisitta chloris. Next base: position 19,461 of record NW_008670803.1, read on the forward strand.
GTCTCCCATGCCTGTGCTTTCAGCTTGTGGCTTATCTTCATCCATAAATTACCACAAGATCAAGTGAAGAGTTGATTTACAATGTGTTACTCATTCTATAGTAAATGTTCAAGCTCCCATTCTTATCTATAGTTACGTGGAGAGCTGCTTGTGCCTCTTTAGCTGGATGCTGGCTTGTTTCACAAAAGGAGAGTGAAATGTTTCTAATTCATTGTAGGGACCTGAGCAGATGCTTTTGATAATGTTTTGCCAATGCAGTAACTAGCTTACCACATAATAACTTGTTCACATAGCCATATGTCCTGGATAAGTGAGCCACTTCAGAGCAATAGAAAACATCAGTCTCTTACTCAGTGTCTCAGACATTGACTGCAGTATCTGAAAGATATAAATGGATACAAGACTGTGCTACAAATTAGCAATTTATAGATGCTTTTGATAATGTTTTGCCAATGCAGTAACTAGCTTACCACATAATAACTTGTTCACATAGCCATATGTCCTGGATAAGTGAGCCACTTCAGAGCAATAGAAAACATCAGTCTCTTACTCAGTGTCTCAGACATTGACTGCAGTATCTGAAAGATATAAATGGATACAAGACTGTGCTACAAATTAGCAATTTATAGAAAATAATAATGAGTTGTATAATTTGAATTGAATTTACAATATTGCTTCCTCTGTAAATATTGCTTCTCTCTCAATTTCAACAGGGCTTTCCTATTCACCAGGAAAAAGCTACAGTGTTTAACACTGGCTGAAAATGCTAAAATGACGGTGATGTTTGCCAGCACAGATGCAGTTCTTTATGAGAAGAGAAGTATGTGTACAGTAAGATACTACACATTTACTCATTAAGCCTATTTTAGCTGTATCCCTGTGTTCTCTCCTGTAGTGCCAGAACAAACCACTGCAGGTGGTGACAGTTTCAGTGAGGTGGACCTGCACCTATTATAAACTGGACTGAAGCTGCCAGAGAATTCCACATATAGCATAAAGGCTTATTAATAATTGAATGCATATGTAGTCACAAATTAATGGTACCAGGCAGAATAAACACTCTCCAAAGCAAAAATCATGCATTTCCCTGCCCTTTAATTGTTTGCAGTCCTCTCATTCATGGAAATAGTGGAGTCCTTGGTCATTCAGATTTCCAAGACTACAGGGTAATTGTGGTGCAGGTTGCCTTTGCATATCAACCTTTTAAACAGAAAACAGTTCATCCCAAAATTCACAGCTACTATAAACTGAAACAATTCTGATTAATTCATTAATATCTGCTGAGGATCTGGCCCAAACATAACAAAAAGCTAGAATGTTAACATTTAAATGTCTGTATCCTAATTTTTCTGCTACTAGACTAGAAAAAGTGTTGTCAGGTTCACAGCACCTGGTGCAACATGGTTTGTAATAGATATCTTCAGTAAGTACTAGCTTAACATCTAGCTGTTTATCAGTCAGTGACATTTTGTTCTTATGGTGCAATACGTGTTCCACAAAGCTGGGAGGAGTGGCTGATATCCCAGAGTGCTGTGCAGCTCTCCAGAAGGACCTTGACATGTTGGAGATGGTCAGAGAGAAACTTTCTGAAATTCAATGAAGGCAAATGCAGGGTCCTGCACCTGGGAAAGAATAACCCCATGCACCAGTACAGGCTGGGGGTCAACCTGCTGGAAAGCAGCTCTGTGGAGAAGGACCTGGGGGTCCTGATTGACAACAAGCTGTCCATGAGCCAGCAGTGTGCCTCTGTGGCCAAGAAGGCCAATGATACCCTGGGAGGCATTAGGATAAGCATTACCAGTAGGTCAAGGGAGGTGATCCTGCCCCTCAGTCCTAGCGAGGTGCATCTGGAGTGCTGTGTCCAGTTCCGGGCTCCTCAGTACAAGAGAGACATGGAGCTCCTGGAGTGGGTCCAGCAGAGAGCAACAAAGATGATTAAGGGATTGGAGCATCTCTCTTACAAGGAAAGGCTGAGGGAGTTGGGCCTGTTCAGCCTGGTGAAGAGATGACTGAGAGGGGGTCTCATCAATGTCTGTAAGTATCTGAAGGGAGGGTGTAAAGAGGATGGAGTCAGGCTCTTCTCAGTGGTGCCAAGCAATGGGACAAGAGGCAACAGGCAGAAACTGATGCACAGGAAGTTCCACCTGAATAGGAGGAAGAACTTATTTACTGTCTGAGTGACTGTGCACTGGAATGGATTGTGCATTCTCCCTCACTGGAGAAATTCAGGAACTGTCTGGATGCAAACCTGTACAATGTGCTCTAGGATGACCCTGTCTGTGCACGGAGTTTGGACCAGGTGACCCACTGTGATCCCTTCCAAGCTTACTCATTCTGTGATTCTTTCTGTACTGAGGGCAAATGAATTTTCTCACCAATTTTCCTGAACTGCAGGTTATGTTTAGCTCAGGCAAATTACTAAAGCTTTAAAAGCTAGAATCTGAAGTGCATTGCTTGATTCTTGAGTATTATTATGGTCAGATTCCTTCTTGTTTTAAAAGGCAAACCCACTTGTACAGTCATTTTTACCAAAATTCTTTTTCTCTACAGCCATGTCCCTCACCTGCCCCAGTAGTAGACCTCACAAGACTAAAGCCTATACAAAGCTCTTCTCCACTTTTATTTCTCATAAGTTCCTCATAGACTACTGATGTGTGAGTCACCATTACAGAAGAATATTGGAGCAGGTTCAGCCAAAGAATTTCTGGCACAAGTGAAATATCTGTGGAAATAATGGGTATAGCCAATGCTTTAACATTTTAAATATTTTTTTTTTCACTGAAGTCAAAATTGATTGAAGTTTTGATCTGAGGTTAGAACAGGATTAAGGAGGAGTATATGCTCTGTAAATACCTCTGCATATGTTGAAAGAGAATAGATACATGCACAAGTAATTAATTATTAAATTGAAATTAGCTTTGTAAGTGCATAAATAATTCTCATTGACCCTAATTATATGCTGTCACAGAGGTCCAGGACAATAACTCATGCTTAAATTGGTACAAATTGAGATTTCAGGCCCTACTCTTCACATTGCTTGACATTGTCCAAGTTCTTCCAGACTTCTGAAACATCAGAAGATAAACATTTGATCCTCATGTCAGCAGCAAAATACTTGATTTTATATCCAGGAGCCTTGGCCTATAAGGAAAAGGAGAGAGCACTCTTCTTTCTTGTCCACCTCCTCCCAAGCTGTTCAATGGAAGATAGACCTGGTGTCTCCAGCATCAGAGTTCATCCCAGTGACCTTCCTGAGCATATGTAATCCAGCAATTTAGTCAGAACCTTCAGGTTTGCTGCTGATAGCCACATTGGAGCCACCTCTTTCTGCAGAAAAAAAAAGTCCTAGATTGGCACTGTCTCATGCTTCAGGATGGATTTGTCTTATGTTTTAGCCTTAACTAAAGCCTCAGGGTGAGATATGGGTATCCTCTTCCTTCCTGGCCATGACCAGGACTAAAGGAAATGTCCACATGAACCCATTGCACAAGGAGACACTGTATCTTGTTCCTCACACCAAGGGACCAGCTCCTCAGCCTGTAGGTGCCTGTTATGGCAGGGTTATGAGGATGTAGAGCCATCTTCCTTCCCCTTTTCGCTAGGAGGAATAAGACTATCTTATTCCTTCTGAAACTCACAGCTACCACTGCTAACACCTTTGTGAGATCTCTGGATCCAAGTGGCAGCATTTTGTATCTGAAATGGCCCCAATTCACCTCAAACCAGAGATATTTCTCAGAAGGCTGTTAAAAGTGCATTTTAAAAGCGAGACTCACCTTCCTAGAAGCAATCTCATTATCGCAGTGTCACCCAGCCTGAACTCGAATTTGCAAATAGTGACATTTAGTTTCCTTAAGCATAAGAAAAGTTTTTTGTCTCACCATGACTCCAGCAAATAGCTGCTGTAAAACTCCTTTCTGCTGAGATATGATGAAACTTGTTCTTAGAGAAAGCAATCTCCGGGACAATTTTGTGGCGCTGCCACTCCCTTAGGTTCATGACAACCTTGCAATCTCACCTATTATTGACTCAGAACTTGGAGTTCATAACAGCTGCTCTGGCATCAGTCTTCACCAGGGCTTATTTTGCTTGGGATTGAATTAAATATATCTGTGCTAACCATGTACTTTAAAACAGAAAGGTTCATACCTCTGTGAGTGTAATAGTTTTGGTCCCTCCAGTAGTACCCTGATAAACCAGGCAGCAGCTCCCTTTTGACAAGTCATGCAGCACAGACATTTGTAGTCCTAGCCACTGTGATGGCAGTAACTATAGCATGGTGATCAAATGAGGCTCAGTCTTTCCTATCAGATTGGTCTCCTGTTCTTGCCCTAACATTTCCATTTTATATTTTGGGCTTTAGGGGGATTCTTCTTGTGCAAGCAAATTGCTAGAAGGGGAAATCAAGATCACTGCCCTCAATAACTGGAGATTTTTCAGTGTCTGTTGCCAACAAAAGCATCATCAACATGATTTGCATTCTTTTTGCCTTGGAATCCCGCAAGAAAGTATGCAGGAGACTGAGACTAAGATGACTGAAGGTTTTGAGGACCACTTTCATGACAAGTGCATTTTGATAACTAAATCTTTTCTGACTTAAAGGGATAGTTGCATGACACTGGAAATGTGCTTATGAACAATGCCTTTCAAAGAATCTCCATCTGCTGGTTAAAGACCTTCCCGTTAATCCCAGTGTAGTATGAATATGCATTTTTTTGCATGTCATAAACATTTGTAATTTGATATAGCTGTTTTATTGACTAGATTTTATTAGCTTTATAAAAATGCTTCAGAAATTTTCCTCTTTAGTTGCCTAGTAGTTCATAACTAATTTGTTTTAAACCACATTATAGAATCACATATGTTTGCATGCACAAGGGGTTCAAAACATGGGTAGAGCATAGTTCATCATGAACTGGTGAACTTCATTTATATCTGCAGATTTTCAGTTTCAAGACATGCAATGTTGTAACATCATTGAATTAATGAAGCCAATTCCATTTCAGTTTACCTTCTTCAATGTAAAAGAGGGATCGGGAAGGACTACAGAGGAACAGAAGCCAGGACTCGTAGGGGTATTCCATGCCAGAAGTGGGCAGAAAAAACACCACATAAACCAAAGTATGTCCTTATTTATATCTGTCTTTATGTTGTTCTGAACCTCTTCCAAACTTCCCCAACTTCATCTGTATAAACAACTTTATGGTGCAAGTAATCAAAGCCAGTTGTCAGGTGACTTTTTAAGATAGCTTCATCCTCATCTGTCTTGTTACTTTTGACTCTACTGGCAGAAAACTGACAAGGAAAGGATGTATTGTCAGCTAGAGAAGTTGTGTCTAAATGTGAGGTGTCTCAAGCAAATGAAATGCTACTTCTATCAACGCATGATGAAAATTTTGCAGTTGGTGACAGTGGGGCCATAATTGCTCTGTTCTGTAAGAGGTGTGAAAAAAACCTAACAGTGATATCTGTACAGCTCTATGACCCCCTGTTTGCCATACAGACAGTCAAGGGAAAACACTGAGAAAAGTGTCCAAGGGCCAAATGGACCTGACCACGTAGAATTTTCTCAGGGCTGGCTGCCACTGGGTTCACTAATGCAAGTGTGGAAGCAGAGGTCCTGTTTCCTCTGATCTATGTTAGAGTTTTATGTGTTTAAAAAATTGTCTTTTGTTGTTATTCTAATGAAACTTGGGTACACTTGTTCAGATGTTTGTTTAAAAGCCATTTAGGCTTCTCTGGGAAGATCACTGTAGGAAGAGGCCTAGTGTCACTTGCTTCAAATATTAGCAAATTAGGATGCAGTTGTGTTTGGTGAATAGTTCTAGAAAGAAATACACAACTTTTAAAGTAGCTCCATTAAGACAAATACATGACAGAGCCACAGGTCATAGTGAGCTGGATGAAAGCATTAAAGGCAACAATTTGGGACTGTCATAGTCCTTACAGGCTGTAAGCTTGCTCCTCATTGGCTATTGGGACCTAGGGACAAAGCTACTAATAATGGTAGTTGCAGAATATTTTTGCAGTTTTCATTTATGGCTTACAATGAGGAATCTGTTTCGTTTACACAGTGAATAAATAAAGCTCACAGCTAGCTGAACAAGTTGGACATTTCTTTTCTGCTCCACAAAATTACTGGACTTAAAGTGGAATTTTAATACTGTTACAGTTATACACCTGAAGAACACCCCAATGCAGGGTTGGAGGAAAACTACTGCAGAAATCCTGATGGGGATGCAAGTGGACCCTGGTGTTACACAACAGATCCTGCTGTCAGATATGATTACTGTAACATCCCAGAGTGTGAGGACCAGGTCACGCACGCTGGTGAAGGTATATTTACTTTTCAGAGAAGGAATGTTCAAACAGGTAATATTATTCCTGCTATTTGTCTGTGATTTATTATTGCAGATTGACTTCAAATGAGAATATAAATCAAGCTCAACTAAAAAAGTTCTCAATACAGAGGTTGTTTTCCTAATTGGCTTGACTTATCAAAGCAGTTTTGTAAATATGGAATAACTGATTTTTTAAAATCATTTGCTGATATTGTCCTGGTCTTACCCCAGCAAGTTATTTATTTTCAACAAGAGTAAAGATTGACCCAAGTGCTGTGTTACATACTGAATTCCCATTGCTATCAGTACATACAGATACGTCACAAATTCCTCACTCCAAATGACATGTATCCCTAAAGTATTATTAATTTGAGAATTAATTAATATGAGAAAAAAGTTTTTTACTATGAGGGTGGTGAGACATTGGAACAGATTGCCTAGGGACATGGTGGCTGCCCCAACCCTGTCGGTGTTCAAAGCCAGGCTGGATGAAGCCTTGAGCAACCTGGCCTAGTGGGGAGGTGTCCCTGCCCATGGGAGAGGAGGTTGGCACTAGATGATCTGTAAGGTCCATTCCAAACCCTAAATTCAATTCTATGATGATTCTATGAATTTGGCTAGGCTGAAACACATGGTCTTCTGAATTCCTTTCATCAGTACCCGGAGGAAACCTCTCTTTTCTTTCAGCATAGCCTTCCATTAATAGATCAGGATTGGAAGTCATGGACTGGTGTGATCCTCACTTTGTTTTCATTCTCCCTAGGACCTACAGTGGAGTGCATGCAGTGTAATGGTGAGGACTACCATGGGGAAGTTTCAAGAACAGAGTCTGGGCTTGAGTGCCAACGCTGGGATGCCCAAGAGCCTCATATGCATGGATTTACCCTTAAACAGTGAGTCACGCTCAGAGCTGAATTCATTCCCACAGATCTGGGAGACCCTGCCTGCAGGCAACCTATTTGCTACAGCTGGCCATAGCTGACTCACGAGTTTCTCTTTCAATGTGCAGCTATCCAGGGAAGGATCTGAAGAAGAATTATTGCCGTAATCCTGATGGTGAACTTCGTCCCTGGTGTTTCACGACAAGCCCAATGAAACGCTGGGAATATTGCAACATTCCTCGTTGCAGTGAGTCTGATTTCCTGAGATCACTCCTGGCAGTAGCTCTTCTCATTAAAATTATGCAGAGAGAGGCAAGACAAGAAATCACAGTTCTGAATAACCTAAGGATACCTTTGTGAAGCACAGAAAGTGCACACTAGTAAGAGAATCACTCACTGAATTTCTGTTATGTAAAATCATGTGAGGTCAGTGAGGATGCAGGTGTCACAAAGAGCAATAATGCCAAAGATGTTATGGGAAACTATAATTTGCCTTTAACAACTTTACTTTTCAATTTACCTGAGAGACTGGGCATTCAGGTTACATCAGGTCCTAGTTTTCTGCTGATCTGCTAACTCATGGAAAACATCTAAATTACCATGTGGCCGTAGTGCAATATTTTACCTGGGTCTGGCCAGCACAGCCAGCCTGCCTTTTTCTTAGCAAGGGATGAATCCTCAGAAATATGTTCAGGCCTCAGGAGAAAAACCTGACTTATCAGTGAATGAGCACAATACATTAAGCTGAGCACACTAAATCTGGATATTTTCAAAGCACTGAATAATGAGGTTAGCATTGCCATTTGTAGAACTAGTTGGCTTTTTGAGAAAAAAGAAAAAGATGTGTTTTTATCTCTGGAGCTTTCTTTCTTATGCATTTGCACTTGCTCTAGGCAGTGGCATGTATTTGCTAGATGCAGTTCTCTTCAGCATGCTCAGTTACAGATGGCAGAGTAACTATTTATAGACTTCTGTATGATAAATTGTGAAAATTAGCATTTCCATTCTGTGCTTAAAACTTATTTTAAGCAACAGACCAACCTTTTCAAGTCATACTTGTCTCCTTGGGAAATTATATATACAAAGTATATATAACAGGTATGTGCTGTGAATTCATTTTCCCTTTGCCCTCTGCAGGTTCTATGCCTCTGATTATTACTCTTACTTTCTCTGCTGTTTTCCACATACCAGACCATTTCACTTTCTTTTTTACCTTCTTCCTTCTGCTCTACTTTCCCAGTTCGCTGACTCCAGAGGCTCAGCTCTGAAGCCTGCTTTGCTTTCTCTCACAATTTCTTCTTGGACCTTTCTGCCCTTCCACCCTACTCATATGTATTGTATTAATGTACTTCCTTCATTTCACTTGGTTTTACAAAGCTGTACAGAACTATTTGCTGCCTTCCCTGTTCTGCTTTCAAGGGACTGCAGGCCCAAAGTCTGTCTTGATGCAGCAAAGTTATTTCCTGGCTGCTGTAAAAGGGCAGACAAAGGACATCTGTCTGGCAGCCCAACTGCTTGTAAAAATGTACTCTTTGGTTTTGGCATGGCTTTTAACCAATGTCACCTCTGCTGAAAGAATTATAAAAGCTTGCTCGCGATTACAGAAGACAAAGGGGTTTTAAATATATTCAAAAGCACTAGTTATCAACATTTTTATCCCTTCCCTTCCCTTCCCTTCCCTTCCCTTCCCTTCCCTTCCCTTCCCTTCTCTTTTTTCTTTTCTTTTCCTGTTACAGCTACAAGCCCACCAGTCTCTGGCCTAGGCTCCCAGTGTCTCTCAGGGAAAGGAGAAGACTATCGAGGAAGGATAGCCATCACCGAATCGGGAAATGTCTGTCAACACTGGAACATACAGTTTCCTCACAAACATGGCTGGATTCCTGACAGATATCCATGCAAGTATGTTGAACCTGAGCATTGTAACAAATAACAAAGAACATAGTTATTCCTTATAGATCCAGATGCAAGAGGAGCAGAGGTTTTCCTCATTTATGTTGGTAAGCTGTTTTCTCACCATTTGTCAGCACTCATTACTTCTGTTCAGGTCTTGTTCTTCATTTTTTTCTGCATCCTTGCTTATTCTCATTTATTTGTCTCAACTGTCTCCTCCACATTCCACTGCAGAGTTATAAGTAGTTACCACATTTATGCTGAAATTTCCTTGACTGTGATTTGGCACATTTTCAATGCTCTTTTGAAGAGCTATGTTCCAAGGTCAGCATGCTTCAATGCATCCTTGTGCTCCAAGGTCAGAGGAGATCGGTTTGTAGAATATTACTGATGGGACTGACCTGGCTTACAGCTCTGTATTTTGATCCTGCAAGTTTTCCTGGGCATGTGAAACCCTGTCCATTATCACAGGTCAGTGAGCAGCATGTATCACTGCTCCTATGCATGCACTTCCAGGATCAGTCTGTCACATCCAGCCTTGCCTGGGTCTTACTGTAATGTCAGATACACCAGTGGCTTGTGTTTTGGAATCAGATTTTACTGATGTATCTTGGCCTCAAAAACAAGAGCAGAAAGTGTAAGCATTGGAAAAGTTCTTCATATATCATCAGCCCTTAGACTGTAAATTTGAGATGCACGAGGCAATCTCCAAAAAGAATAAATATAACTGCTGAGTTGAATTCTACATGCAGCAGTTAATAGTCTTGCACAGAACTCTTCTGGATTTTTACGAGTAGTTTAAAGCCAGTGTTTCTGTTTCAGGGGCTTAGAGGAAAACTATTGTAGAAACCCTGATGGAGAGAAGAGGCCTTGGTGCTACACCACCACCAGCAGTGTTCGATGGGAATATTGTGCAATTCCTCACTGTGATGAGACAGACCAAGGGATTGCTGGTATGAATAGTGGAGCATACGTGAGATAAGGACTTTAAAACAGTGAGAGATTTATTGTTTCTCATTGTAAATCTATTAAATCTTTTTTCAGTCACTTGGTCACAGTTGTGAATGTTTGTCTCCCTGGCATGTTGCAAAACCTGCCAGATATTGAACTTTCAATGGTTAAGGACATACAGTAAAGGATGTAAATCAGCAGCTGATCCAATAGAAGAATTACAGGATGAAAGAGGTTCATTTTGTTGTGTTCACTGAAAAATGAAAAACAAGTTTAAAGAGGTGAAAAATTTTTTATAAAACGAATTCCCATTTTTCAAAAGTAGCCACAAAAGAGAGGACAGGAGCTTCCACATTAAATAAAATCACGTTGAAACATTCATTCATTTAAGCACAAAGAAACAGCAAGAAAGTATTAGTTCAATCAAAATGTTTGATAAAGAGATTAAAATATAACATAATGTCTGAGAAATTTATCATGGGCAAAATCACCAGCATCTAATCTTTGAAATTTTTTTTGTATAAGCCTTCTGATCTTCAATTCAAACATGTTTACATATACAAAAATTTAACATATGAGGGTAATCTGTGAAAGTTTTCTAAATATCTTTGGAAATGCCCTTCTGCTTCTGACTATGATGATTTCACTGGATGCTGTCTGTATAAACAAGTCATTTGGTTTTGTCTTCCTGTGTGTTTGATGCTTTCTTTTTTGCCTACTCAGTAAGAACATAAAATCGTGATGCAAAAGACCAGTTTGTGTTGTTCGCCACAGATGTGCCTATGCAGGTTCCTCTGACAGAGGAGTGCTACAGAGGCAAAGGCCAGAGTTATCGTGGCACAACTTCCATCACTGAATCGGGAAAAAAATGCCAGGCCTGGAACTCCATGTTTCCACACAGGCATGAAAAAACACCAGACAAATTCCCAGATGCGTATGTTTGTCTCATTTTTCTTGCTTTCTCTGGTTGTATTATCTTTGCACATCTATGCTTTAAAACATTTCCAGGGAATGTATCCAAGACATAGAAATCTTTTCTGTTAGTCTCATTTTTAAAAACCGTGTTTTCTAATTGTCTGAATTCTGAGTGAAATACAACTGTGTCCCTTTACTCTTAAATCTGAACTTTTGTAACCAATGCAAGGAGGGTTGTAACCAGAGCCTGGGCATCTGCTGAAATAGGCATTTTGTTTATGAATTTGACACCTTTGTTGTGGCCTTTCTAATTATTTAATCTGGGGAGAACACAGCATTTATGCTACATAATACACAGATATATTATGCTTAGAAATACCACCTAAGTGTTCTTTGCAGTTGGGCACCCAAAATTGCGTACACTGAATTTCCCCCCCTGATTTGTCTTCTTCAGTCCAAGAAAACTGGACCAGCGATGACTTAGAGAGCTAATCATAATCACTAACATGCCAGTTTTTAGTAAGGGTAGTAAAGGAAAAAGATGACAATTGCAAGGAAATTCATCATGCTTGGTGGATTGTGAGGATAAGCAGGGAGGTTGATACTTTTCTATTTTTTTTCCTTTTTTATGCTGTCACTATAAATAATTTGAAAATTTCCATCATATTTTGGCATCACAATACTGATGTATTGAAACTGGAGCATCCTCAGAGGGGATGTCTTTCAAAAGCATTTAAAATATTAAAATCAAGGTGTGAAAATGTGGAATTTGTGTGTTCTGGCATATTCAGAAAAAAAGCATTTCAGTTCTTTTTTATTCTGTGACTGTGCTGTGTTTCAGGATGGGGAAATACTGTCACTATACAAATTATTGTATCATGAAACTGTATAGAGAAATTATATTTCTCCCTGCCCCAGCAAGCACAGACATGTATTGAATTCCACTGAATTCAGTAGAAATGGGGTTTATGGGTGTGGGAGGGGAACAATTTCATAAGCATTTATTTGCCATCCTGAATATCAGAAAGAACCCTTTGGCATTTAAAAACAAAAAAATTTGGAAAACCATAAGTGCCCACCAACAGTATGGATCTTCCTGGATATTTATTACCAATTCACACATTTGCACAAGTATATATGCTTGTACATATATACTTAGAAATTAAATAATTGTCAAATTGGAACACCTATTTAGCTACTGAGCACATCAAAATATTGCAGCCGGAATTTAAGCCAGTAGTTGAGTGATGTTTCCTTATGCATAAATATATTCATGACTCCAATGTACACATGAAATATAACTCTCCACTAGCATCACAGCCATAAATGTGTTTGCTGGTAATAGAATATCTAGCAATAAGCAAAACCAGTAATAAATGTATTTATCTCTACATAGTACAGATCCACATCTTTTTGTCAAGATATTCCTATGCTTACTCGCACTCTTGTGCAGTATGACTATTGACTTTATTTTTGCAGGGATTTGAGGGGCAACTATTGTAGAAACCCAGATGGTGACAATAGCCCATGGTGTTTCACCATGGATCCCAGAACACTATGGGAGTATTGCAATATCAAGAGGTGTGATGATCATACACAAGAGCCTGTACCAAATGACCCCCCTGCAACGATGGCAAGAAATTTTGGTCTGACCACACCCACCATATCTGGTAACAGCATCACCTCCTGTAGAGTCTATGGGTAAAGGGAATAGTAATCTATCAAAATTATTCTTGAGTGTTGTGGTTTAACCCCAGCCAGAAGTTAAGTACCATACAGCCACTCACTCATTCTCCCTTCCCTTCCTTGGTGGGGAGCGGAATTGAAAAAAAAGGTATAACTCATGGGTTAAGATTAGAACAGTTTAATAATTGAAACAATAACAATAATAACAATTACAACAACAGTAATAATTATAATAATAGAATTGCAAGAGAGGAATAAAAACCAAGAAACACAACTGTATCACAATATAATCTTTTGGATTGGACTAATGCCCATCTTGTCCCAGAGCAGCAATCAGTGTGTCCCTTCGGTTCATGTGCTAAGTGTGTCGTTCCATGGTAGGGAATATCCCTGTGGCCAGTTTATGTCAGCTGTCTTGGCCGTGTTCCCTCCCAGCTTCTTGTACACCTCCTCACTGGCAGAGCAGTCCCTGACTTAGGGTAAGCACTACTCATCAACAACCATAATATCAGTGTGTTATCAACATTATTCTCATACTAAATCTAAAACACTGCATTATACCAGCTGCTAAGAGGAAAATGAACCTTATCCAAGCTGAAACCAGGATGTTGACTAGGGCTACAACATAACAGTTACATCCTCCTTCAGCTTTCAGATACTGTTGCATGTTACAGTAAGTGCTTTTTAGTCAGTTCATGTACTATAGCCTATATGATTTTACAGTGCATTCTGAAGGGAATCTTTTTCATTTAGGGGAACAATAAGAAAATAGACAAAAATTTCTAGTGTTTGTGTAGCTGTGTGCTATTGAAATACAAGCACAGTAAATGTTGTTTATACAGCAATTTTGCTTATGGTGTGCTTTATGTTTTCAGGAGGGTGACCTTAGCTTGTTGCACTGTTCATGTGCAGCCATGTTTTGCAAAATGTATACACTGAGTGAAAGGAGCTTTTGCTCTGTCTTGCTTTGTTTCTTCCTTAATTGGGCCATATTTGTCAAAGTGGTATGACATTTCTGAAAGTACAGTAGAGCTTTCCAGCAATGATTGACTTTGTAAAGGAAGGTGGTAGGGTTGCATAAAAGATACATTCCTACATGGAGCTGAGGACTCTTCTTACTCACATGGAGCAGAAGAAAGTACCCAAAGCAATGCCCTAGGAAGCAAAAGTTACTCTTTCAGTCTAATGGGCTGCTGAAATATACTTCTCTGATGGAAGTGCTTACTAATACCAGCTTAGCAAGAACCTTGGACTCTTTTCAGATATTGCAATATGTTACAGAAAATGTTTAGCCTGAAGTTCCTTGAATATTTTTCCAATTCAGTTACTCTGTACATCCAGGAAGACATCCATCTTGGTAAACCAAGAGATCATATCACAGGGTACATTTTTAGCTTTCTTTCTGCTGTAGACACTAGAGAGTGTGCAGGTCCTCAAGGCATTTAATCTGACTTGTTACTGCTAATTGCCAAAACATAGAGATTCTGCAGCTAACAATAATTTCCTTTTCCTCTTTTTTTCACAGACTGCATTAATGGTAATGGTAAAGATTATCGTGGCACAGTAGCAAAAACTGCAAGGGGCAGGACTTGTCAAGAGTGGAGTTCTCAGAAACCTCATAGCCACAGATATTTCACTCCTGTGACTCATCCAAGAGCAGGCCTGGACAAAAATGTAAACAGTTGCTAATGCCACCGGTGTCATTGAACATTGTCCCCTTTCTCCATGACCCACCAGTAAACCCTTCATGTTCAGTCTTTATAGATCAGGTTAAGCATAACTGATCTAAGCATCATATTAATAGCCTAGACCAGTGCTGAAAAGGGAAGGATGCATTTTACATTACCTAGGATGTTGTTACTTGAAGCACAGAGGTACACCATGGGGTTGACACTGGCAGGCAAGCAGCACTAAAGAAATCATACAGCACTTCTCTGATTTCTGCAAAGCCTAAAGCGATGCCTTTTTGCTGCTTGTCACAAACCAATCAGGCTTTAGAAAGTTCTTGAAGTTGACATAACTTGATCTCACTGACTTTCAGGGAAGATGGATTAGGCCAACAATAAATGTTTTAATGCAAAACACTCAGCTATCCTATGTTAAACTTTACTTCTCATGAAGTCTCAAAAAGCACTAAAGCTATGGTGACTCTTGGTGGATGAACAAATTGATAGCAACTCTATAATATTTTTCTAACTTCACCTAGTGGCTTTGAGATATGGGAAATAAATAATTTTGTGATAAAAGAAAATAGAAGGTATTTCACATCAAGTGAAAAAGCAGTTGGGGAAAATAATGCTAAGTTTTAGTTTAACGCTTTTAAAAGCATGCACTTATAGATCTCTTCATTCTGTGGCTAACATTTGGAGTCTTCATCCTCTGTTTTTGTAATTATTACAGTATTGCAGGAATCCTGATGGAGATGTAAATGGTGCTTGGTGCTTCACAACAGACCCAGAAAAAGTATGGGAGTACTGTGAAATCCCACGCTGCTGTAATTATCCTTAAAGACTTTTCTGTTCTCCCTTTCTGCAACTTGTTGCAATAGTTTCAAAATATTTCCAATCCAAACATTAAAATAACTATAGTAGGCAGTAGCTTTAGATTTGAATTTAGGTCTGTATGGAAGTCTGACACAATGAGGCATGGGGAGCAGTCAGTCAAAGTTTAAATAACCTGGTGCTAAGAATCAACAGTAAGATTTCATAGATAGCAATCTCTGTGCTCTTTATAGTCAGTGAAACTAAGCTCTCAGTAGCTGTATTTGAAATATCCAGTGAAGCTGTGAAAAGAGGTATTCCTTCCTCGGACTCCTCAAACACAAAAGAGGATCTCCTTGATGTTCATGCTAGCCTTTCCATGCACTTTGTGGCAGGACTACTGCCTCAAGAACATGGTCATACAATTTTCCTGTTAGTTGGGAGCATCAGAAATTCCATCCTTTGAAACCTTTCTCATTCTCTGCTGACTCAATTTTTATTCTGATCTGGATGTTAAAATAATCTGCCCCTAGATATTTTGCTTTCTTTTTGAGGTAGGGAGTAAATTTGGTCCTGGATATTTTACACAGATGTCCTTAATTCTTTTGATATTCTTATTTGGGATAGTAATCTGTACACTGAGCAGGCCGAGTTTGCTGAAAAATTCAGCAGCAAAAGAGGCTTTACCCTTTATGATGCCCTGGCCGTGGGCACCGATAACAACTGTAGTGTAGTGGGAGCAGTGCTTGGCACACCTGGCAGTCATCTCATTTCCTTTGCTCTTTCATTTCTAGCCTGTATTTTGACAGAATAATTTTTATGTTAATATATCTGGCAGAGATATAGAAAATCTATTTCTGCTTGTGTATTTCTTTTTGCTACAGTAAAGTTTAGGTTCTAAGTCCCTGCTCTGTTGTACAACGTAGCAATACAAGATAGTGAAGAGTCATCACTCCTTCAGGAGTATCTGATATTCTTCATGCTGAACATCTAATGTGTTCCTCTAAGCAGCAATGCATTAGGATTGTACACATTAATTCTGTCAACCAGACCTAAGAGTTGAGGAGTCAAAAAGAATAAGGAATGGTATGCAAACAACATGTACCACAGTTGTAAAAACCCATTCCCTGGGACTGCTGTGGTGGAACTCCACTTTGAGATCCGATCTCTTTTCGAAACAGCCTTTCAAGACTAGATGTTTCAATTAAGGTGTAGGAGAACCTTAGAGTCTCTTGCTTTTGATAACTTTATTAATTGTCTGATTATGGAACTAACAAATTTAAGATCCATAGCATGATATGCAGCTCTGGAAAGGGTTACTTGGGTCTTTACCAAACACCCAAGATCAATCCACTTAAAAAAATTCAGAGAGATTTGGATTTGCAAGAAAGTTGAGTGACCAGTGTGAGGGCAAAATGGAAATATTTTATGACAAGGGAACAATAACTCAATTTTATTTATAATCTAGGGATTGTTTTGGAGTCAGCCAAGGTCTGGACTGTAATGTTTTAAAGAATTCAGAAATCATTATGTTTGCCCACTTTCTTTAGCTCTCTTTTTGCTCCAACTTACATACAAATTTTCCTTTGGGAGTGCTGCTTATTGTAGCTTTACATATATTATTTTACTACAGTCAAATACTTAACATAGTAAACATTTTTTTCAGGTAAATTAATATTTTGTAATGTCAGATCTTATATATTAGTGTTAGGTTTAAATGCTCAAGGTAATGACATATAATGGAGTCTACAGATTCTTTACTCTTAGTTTTATTAACCAACATAGAGAGTGAAAGCCTAGGGAGGGTAAAAAAAATGTCTTATGCCTTCCACTTTTCATGTGGTTGCACTGTGGAGGGCATTACAGAACTGCTTTAAAATTCTCCATTGAAGCCTTTTTGTTCTGTAGCTTCTTATGCGCATGACTGTGGAAAAGTCCCAGTGAGGAATGAGCGAGCCTGTGAGAAATATAGTATGTGCAACGCATCTCCAGGGTCTTGGCCCTGGCACATCAGTCTCAGGACAAGGTACTGGTATTCCACACTGTATCACCATCCGTGAGCACCAGCGTTTCACAGGGAACAGATATTAGGAAGAGAATGACAGCAAACAATAAAGTTTTTTTTATCTTTTTAACCATAACGTCCACAGATAGCTACTTACTGGGTCACCAATCCCAAACTTCCCACTTTCTCCTGAACCTCTAGAGTGCAAACTTGAACTGTAGACATGAAGTACACCTTTATTTACTGAAATGAGGAAGGAATAATGTCCACTGTTGGCAGTGACAGTTAGTGGCAATCTGCAGTGGGAGATTTAAGCTCAGGAATACAGGCACTGACCTGCAATGTGTATGAATGGACTTTGTTTAATCCTTTTCACCCAGCATACAATCTGGTTCAAATGTAAATTGATACTGTTACCATGTTGGTTGTGCTACAAGCCGTAGGAAAACCATGTATTAAAAAAAATATGCATAGCATTTCCACAGTCACAATAAGAGTGGCTGAACAGGAGATGAAGAAGAGCTTACAGAAAGGCTAATGAAAATTTCTATGGAGTTGTTGGCAGTGACCAGAATATATAATTATCCCAAGAGGCATTAAAACTTCATAGTAAATTTTATTTTAAGAACAAGTTCAAAGCAACTCCACAAATTAGAAGGATGTATCCTTTCATTAATTGCTCACCGGGACAAACACATTACACCACACATGAAATTGTTAGGAAATGTAATTATTTTTATTAAATTCCTGATAGTAAAAGTGCCTTGTTGCAAAAATTTCACTTGTCAAATTTCTTCTCATGTCTCATGTTCTGGAGCACATAAAGCTTGTCCTTTGAAAATCTGCATTTGATTTCTCTTGTCATTGGTAAAAGGCAAACTATGACTGGTAAAGGGTTTGAATAAGGGACATGTAGCTAGTTTGCTAGTATTTCCCATTGTGCACAGCACAGATGGTAGAGAATTGACTATGCAGTCTCAAATGAATATGATTTTCTTCTATTCTAGTATCAACATGCACCATTGTGCTGGCACTCTGATACATCCACAGTGGGTCCTTACTGCAGCTCGGTGCTTGCAAGAGTGAGTATCCACTAGAATGGGTGACAGGCATTTCCTAAATCTGGATGAGAAAATCAACAGAGGAGCAAGATGTACCTAATAAGGTTTAGTCCTATTTCCTGTCTTCCTTTCCATCAAGCTGACTTTGTCTCCTGCTACTGTCTCAGTCACTCAGCAGCAGAGTGCAACAGAGACTGCTTCTGTCCTCTGCCCTCTCCTCCACCCCAAAGCATGTCAAAAACGGTGCTAATGATGTGCTGGTGCTAATTGCTCTTGGAAAAACTGTGGCTAGCAGCTGACCCTTAGGACCGTGGTAGCTGTGAACACAGCTAGAAAGTGTCACATTATTTACAGCCCATGGCATTTTTCACCATCATAGAAGTCAAATTATTTAAAACCCCACATTTTCCTTCTCCCCAAGAATAAACAAGACCATCTGTGGCCAGAAGCAGCAGCCTGACCATCTTGTTAATTGCAGTTTTCCAGGGAAATCACTGATTTTTTAAGACTGACATTCATGGTTATGTGCATGGATGTATAACCTTGCCATTGTAATTTCTTCCAGGTCAACAGAAACTTCTGCCTACAGGGTGTTTCTTGGAACACAGAATCTCAATGCAGCAGAGCCGTTTCTGCAAATCCGAAGTGTTCAGAAAGTATTAAAGGAACCAAGTGGAGCAGACATTGCTTTGCTGAA
This sequence comes from Acanthisitta chloris, assembly GCF_000695815.1. Lineage (NCBI taxonomy): Eukaryota > Metazoa > Chordata > Aves > Passeriformes > Acanthisittidae > Acanthisitta > Acanthisitta chloris. The sequence goes on from NW_008670803.1 coordinate 38,368, forward strand.
GTTGAACAGGTATCATTTTGGTTCAGGTTTTCCACCCTTAACACTTTAATTCTGAACTCACAAGTTAGCTTAGCCTGTAGTTAGCTCTCAGAGGTGTTTGTGAATGCTATGAGAGAGTGTGAGAGTCTCTCCGGGTGTTATGTTCAAGGGTGAACTCTGAGCACCTTTCCTGCTTAATGACCCCATTGGCAGAACCCATGTGAGCTTCTTATGCAGTTTAGGGAAGGCAAGGACCAATTAGGATGGGAGGGATTGTCATGGGGCGTTTTCACTCACCATCTGCTAAGAAGCAGCTCCATTGAATCAGGGAACATGAAGGCAAACTAAAGCAGAGTTGTGTCCAGAAGATCGCCTGCTTGGAGGCTTTTTCTGCTCAGCTCTGAAGGCTGTGATCCCCAGTGAAAGTTTTGGCCAGGATGCACCACAGCTTCTTCATGGAGCAAGTAGAAGGGTCCATTTTACCTGGTGGTGCTCCAGGTCAGGCCACATGCATGTTGCATGAGCTGCAGACTTAGCCAACAGCTCAGTATAACCAGATCCTGCTTGTTATACAGTGAAAAATCCTGTGCATAACTGCAATTGCCTCAGTCTCTTTGTGTCTTGCTTAGATGTCTGTTTGATCTGCTTTGAAATGTGCACATTTATTTCAATGTTATTTGTTCCCTTTTCAAGTGTTCCTGAAACTTTTCTAGTCATTCATTGGTTCCTCTCTTGTTGTTACACTCACCACATGTGGATTAAAGCTCATTACATCTCGGGTTTGACATGAGAGGAAATTTGAAAAAGTCACCATATATCTTCAATCATTTTAGAACAATTTCAGTTCAGGTTCTCTGGTGCTTGATTAATCAAAATCCCACTGGCTTCAGGTGAGTAGGAGGAACACATGCTCACCAGTTTTTCTCTCGCTTGTGCAACAATGACTATGTCATTCTGTTCCTCTTTAATAGGGTGCTCTATGCACATGCACACTGTAGATACTTCCATGCTATTGCCCTGTAGTCTTGCAGTGCTCTGCAGTCTCTGTAGTTTTGCATCAGCAGCACTCATCACCAGAACACATCTGCATGTGAGGTGCCATAAATAGTGGATATGGATGTCATATCCCACAGTTTCTGGCTTAGATCAACTCTGCTTGTTTTCATCTTCATTAAATTCCTTCTTTACTTTTTTCTTCTTTATGGACTTTATTTTTTTTCAAATCTTCACTGTTCTTTAAACAGATCACACAATAAAATATGATGTGAGAAGACTGGTTGCTACTCCGATGGCTGCATTTTTTGGCCATAAATAAGACTTGTCAGAGAAGTGATGCAGGTCTGTGAAGATCTTGACCAAAGTCATCCCAAAGGAGAGCTAATCTATTGTGGAGGACTAATGGTTTCAGTAGAAGTCTAGTCCCAGGTGAATTATGTGCTATGCTGCTGAGAAGATGTATGCTGTCAGGGACTTTATGCTTCCATTTCAGTGTCAAGATGTCCATATTCTGGTATATTTTCTGAGGTCTTGTTCCCTGATATCCTGTTCATTTACCCACCCAGACTTCAGAGGCCCTCTGTGTTCATTGCTATCCCATTCAAAGGCCAGTCCCTTGGAGGCCAACAGGTTTTTTAGGTGCTGTCTCATCTCAGAATGGATGTAGAATTTCCTTAGTACAGAGTAGGAGCACAGGTAGAAAGAAACCAAGTTAACTTCTTCATGTTGGGGAAGAAGAAACTGCAATGCTGTTTTGCTGTGGTTTGAAACTCTTTGCCTGGCCAAACAGGAGTCAGTCACTGGGAGGGACATACTACCAGTGGAATTAGACCTGAGGTGCTAAATACAGCCTGGAAGATAAAGGCTGTAGTACTAGAGCAGCACGAGAAACTGGAGAAACCTGGGAACGTGGAAACCCACCCACTAATTTTCAGGAATTCTTTCAACAAAATGGACTTTACTGAGCAGTGAACGAACTAGTTTTGGAAGCTGCAGAACTGTTTTCCATTCTCATAGGGAAAAAAAACTCAAGCAGGATTCATTTCATGGAAGCATGTGCTGGTGGATGTTTGACATCACCATCTTTGACTTCAGAGGGCTGAAGGATTGACTCCAAAATGGTGACGATGATGATGATGATGATGATGGTAGCATTGGCACAACTGTAGCTTCAGCACAAGATCTGGTTAGCATTTTCTCCTGGACTGCTGCGTTCATGTTTCATTCATATTTTTGTGTTGGAGAGATTTTTATTTTGTGTCAGTCTGCTCCCTTTGGTCTCTCACTGTCTTGAATTTTCTTAGGGCTCATGGCCCTGGCGTGGACTGATTACGAATAGGGGGATTTGGTATTTCCCTTTCATATGACATTGAAGACCCCATTGCCTATCACATCACATCACATCTTATACTTCAAAATAATTCTGAGCCTGAAAAGACATTACAAAGACTCATTTTACCCTGACCAAACATCTGGAGTTCTGCATGCCCTTTTACTCTCTTTCACAATCAGAACTGACCTGCATAGACTCCTGACAGTGGTAGGTGTCATTTAACAGCTTCTTTAGACATACCTTCGCTGTACCAAAGCTGTTTGCACTTTGACTCCTAGGGTGATATACCTTACAGAAGTCATATCTTTTCACACCTACATCTGGAATCAATAAGGGATTAGGCTGTCCAAAGCAAAGACTTCCCTTTGCAATGTTTTCATCTTCTGCAGAATTGCTTCCCAGGGCCCTGGCTGCTCCTTATTGAACCTTATTCCAGTGCTAAAGACTCCAGGCATAGTGTTGTGATGAGGAAGAGGGGTGGGGTTTTTTGTTTTTATTTCATTGAGGTGCTAGACTTTGTAATGTGTGAGATAATGCATGATGTCACCCACATTTATATTTCCCACATAACCAGAGAAAAAAGAAATTTTCTTCAACTTCAGCTGTGTTTGCTTATTTGCTCATTCATCCCTCTTTCCAAAGTCCCAGTGTTCACGACCTCTGATCCAGGGACAGCCTGAGAAAAGTCAGGATCACACCACCTGCAGGGCTTGCTAGGGGCTGGGCTTGGGCTGTGCACACTGATGGGCAACCAGAGATCTGCACTCTAGCATGATGCTGCAAACACACACTGTGATTGTGCCCACAAATACATCCCAGAGATTTTGTGGCTGTAAGGAACCTCTTTTTCCACTATGAGACCAGATACCATCTACCAGCCATCTGTACAGTTTTAAGGCATCACCAGCTTCTCCACCCTTCCTCACACCATTTCCATACAGAGCTTTCTGGGTATGAAGACTGAACAAGCCCATGGAAATTTTGCTAAGGATCTATTAAGTATTCTTTATTTGTTTTCCAGTCCTGTAACAATTACTGACCGTGTAAAACCAGTTTGCTTGCCTGAAACCAGTCTGATGGCAGACAGAAATGCAGTATGTTTTCTAACCGCCTGGGGAAATACAAGAGGTAAAACAGATTAGAATAATATTAGTATAACTCATCAGCATTATTAAGAAATACTTTTCTCTAACACAGACAGTAATTGCTGTCTTTCGTCTCACCTTTTTGCCCTTCCTTACCTTGCTATCTTTTTCTTTTTTTGTTCAGCTTGCCACACGGTGGCAGCTGCTTCCTATCTTCTAGTGATCACAGCTACAAAAAATGTTACAGGCTAGACTTCTGGAAGTGTATTAGGATGGAAAAATCAACAGGCCATTGTTACATTTAAGCAGTGGGAAAGAGGGTACTGCCAAGTCATGCAACCTGGTCAAGAAATCAGTAGGGGAGGGGTAGCAGAGATAGAATCCCTTATCTAAACAAGCTATATTTTGGGAAAATTCAGTCTTGGGGTCAGAAAAATTCTCCTTGTCTGGAAAACACTTTAGGGTTGAAAGAGTTCAAATTAATCTGAAGTAATTCCAGGCTTATACTGAACTAACCAATTGCTTCTGCACTGTGGTGAACCACTATAAAGTCTCAGATTACTAAGCATCTGCTTTTATTTATTTGGTAACACTTTGTAAAGTAAAATAACCTCTGCTTGTTAATGCTAGGTATGATACTTCACTGGATCACAATGCTCAGACTACTGTTTATAATTGTTGTATTTTCTTGCTGGTTCCTAAAGGTACCAATACAGACAACAGATTAAAAGAAGTTGAATTACCCATGATTGAAAATGAAGTATGTAACCGCCCTGAATATATGAATGGACGTGTCAAAAATCATGAATTTTGTGGTGGCTTTACTTTTGGAAGCATAGATAACTGCGAGGTAAGAATAAACTAGCTTTGAGTCTAAGCAGGTCAGTGCTTATAATTTGTATTTTCAAGGCTCAGAAATAGCTTCAACAACTCAAGGTTTCTGCATGAAGCCTAAAAACTGAGGTATACACAGCACTTTTTCCTTAACTCACACAGTAAACCAGAATAGAAGGGAAATTATGTAGGGTAATATCCTACTTATAGTAGCCTAGTGTTGTGAACACCCCTCTCACCTGAAGTAAAGCCTGTAATATACTGCCTGAAATTTCCTTTGTTCCTAGAGACAGAGGGGAAACAGATGGCTTTCTGGCACAGCCTGAAGTTGTATCCCTTGATTAAATAAAGCTTGCAGCGCTTCCAGTTTTCTAATTTTCATAAGTATATGAAACGACTTTTAAAATCTGGTTTTGTTAATGAACGCTATTGTGTTGGGAGCTTTTCAATAAAAATCTGGGAGCTACTTGGTGATAGAGTCAGAAAGAAAATGCTGGTCTGTCTGAGCAGCTGTTCAAGACTGCCAGTGCAGAGTCTGGGCACTGTGTTGATTGATAGAGTCAGAAATCATTGGACATAGGTATTCATATCCTGCCAAGCTTGGATTTTAAGAAACAGCATTAAAACAATTTTTTTTTTTGTCCAGATCAAGTGGGTCAGAGGATGTGCAAAATTAAGAAACTTCAGTTCTTTGTGTGTGTAAATGATCTCACAGTGGTCTGGGCATGTTCGCACATCCACGACTGGATCCACAACATTTTTTTCCCCAAATTTTTTTACCAAACAGTTCCAATAAAACACTCTCCCTCTCTGGAGTCCTTTTGTCAGTCACATTTTCAGCCCTTTGGAGCAGGAATACTATTCCTGTCAGTATTTTGCTGTTTACATGCCTAGTGTCTCCATCACTAGTAGAATCACTTTATACTCTCTTTTCCTATCTAGGCTGAAACTGGAGGACCTCTGGTCTGCCAAGATAAAGACAGATTTGTCCAATTTGGAGTCACCTCTTGGGGACTGGACTGTACCCAGCCATCAAAGCCTGTTTTTGTCCGAATTCCTAGTTTTGTTTCTTGGATCAAGAATGCAGTGGCTTCCCACTGAATCTGGATGCAGGCTAACTTTTCTGGAAAGCAGTCCCCATGTCAGAAACAACATTCCAAATATGATTTTTAATCTTGTTTTCAAAATTATGTAATAATTCATAAGAAACTTAAATAAAGACCATTAATGGGTGAGCATAAGTAGCTATTGCAAAGGAATAGCCAACTTGACCAAGTACTACTGTCTGTGAGTGTCTGTGTTGTACCTTTGTAAGTCAACCATGTTGCATGTGGCAGCAACCATAAGGTGCCTACTTCACCCCTCTCTTTTGAGGCATGCTTCAGCTCATGAAAGTGACTTCTTATGTGTTCAAACACCTGGTTTTCTCCCAAATCCCACACCAGTCCTGACCCTGTACCCATCACTAGCATCTGCTCCCCTTTCTGTAGCAGCTCCAGGAATAAGAAACCAGCAGCCAAATCCAGCTACTGCCTTGGCTAAGAAAAGGGAAAGCTGGACTATGCCTGTGATGATATGAGCTGGATGAAGGCATAGTCTGCTGCTTTTAGTGACCAATTCCACCCACACTCGTCACCCAAGCAGAGCTTTGTGCTGCGCTCTACAACCAGCTAACCCTGGTTAGATGCTTGATGGAGAAAGAAACTATACTCCAGTGGGTGAAGTGGTGAGTTGGATGACATCTGGTATGGTAAACATGTTTGTGAAGCACTTGCACAGAAATCCAGCTCTCAGTTGTGACACCAACAGTTCAATACTGATACAGAGTTCAGGAAATAGGAAATGTCTCAGAGGGCAAGGATGTCTTAGAGGAATGGTGTTGTGGTTTGACCCCAGGCAGCCACCAAACATCAGACAGCCAATTGCTCACTCCCCCACCAACGGGATGGGGGAGTGAATCAGAAGGGTAAAAGCTACAAAAACTCATGGGTTAAGATAAAGACAGTTTAATAGAGAAAGCAAAAGCTGCACACACAAGCAAAGCAAAACAAGGAATTAATTCACTGCTTCCCATGGGCAGGAGGTGTTCAGCCATCTCCAGGAGAGCAGGGACCATCATGTGCAATGGTTACTTGGGAAGACAAATGTCATCAATCCAGATGTCCCTCCCTCCTCCTTCTTCCTCCCACTTTATATACTGAGCATGATGTCATATGGTATGGAATATCCCTTTGGTCAGTTTGGGTCACCTGTCCTGACTGTGTCTCCCAATGTCCCATGCACCCCCAACTTCCTTGCCGGAATGTCAGTACAGAAAACAGTAAAGGCCTTGGCTGTGTGAGCTCTGCTCAGCAATAACAAAAACACCTGCATTATCAACCCTGTGTTCAGCACAAATCCCAAATATACCTCCATACTAGTCACTGCGAAGAAAGTTAACTCCGCTTCAGCCCAAACCAGCATAGATGGGCAAGTGAAGTCAGGTGCCAGGGTACCACTGTTTGGCTTATCAGCCTTGGCAGCTCATGCTTCTGTGCACCTTGCAGCAGGGAGATGGAGAAATAAAGGGCACCTGCAGGTTAGTCAAGCCTCCCAGAACCAAGGAACCTGGCCAGGGTGCCACTCAGAGCAATGAAAAAGGACTGCCACTGAAAGCAGCAGGAAAGGCTGGGTTAGTACTTCAAGCAGTGACCAGAGGAAATTGCTGAATGGGGCATCTTCCAGCAGCATCAGAAATCAACAGACACCCACCTGTCCCACTGGCTCCAAGTCTGTTACCAAAGCTCATTCCAGAATTTTCTGCTCTTTTTCCAATTTTCTGTGTATCACTTAAAAACATACCACTTCCAAAGAGCATATGTATTGATCTTATTGCAGAAAAAATGTCCACCTCCTATGGACCTGTAATCTAAACAAGGATTTCTGTATTTTTTTAGTCATCCAGTTGAATGACTGATTTAAAGTATATTATAAATCCCTGTCTAGTATTTAGGTACTTTATTATTGCTATAAAGAACTCTACAGAGATTGGGATCTATGAACTAATTTGGGGATTTTAAAAAAAACCTACAGGTATCAAAAATTAAAATATTTGCAGACTCTCTGCTTACTCCTTTATATTCCCTATCAATTTTTTATGGTTTCCATTATGACCCACTCATTAATTTGTTTTGCTCATCATGATACTCTTTGAATAGCTCTTCTTTAAAACAGTCTTTCTTGACAGGATTCCTTCCAGGTCCTCAATATTGTTCCCCTCTCCAAGCTCCTGCTCTCCTTCCATCCAGTCTGCTCTTAGTTCTGTAACCCACCACAGCCATAAGAACATGTAACCCTTTTTAAGCATGTGACCCTTAGTGTAGAGTTTCTCACATTAACACAGGCCTCTGTGTCTGGGAAGCTGAAGATAGTGGTGGCTCTCTTTCACCTTTTTCTGTGTGAGCAGCTGAACATGCTGTTACAGGGGAGCCTGCATCAGCCTACAACCACTTCTGCAGCCTGTTGCTGTCATATACCTCAATTAACCTGCGAGACAGGGTTGGAGAAAAACCTGAAGTGTGAACTCAGAAACAGCTCCACTTGCTTTGCCACTAATATAATACACTCTCTAGTTGCACCAGTTTTCTGTTCAAGTATACTAGTCAGTGTGTGTCTCCCTAGTCCTCCTGTAGTGATATTTCCCAAAGGCTTTTCTTGAGCTGTTGGTTCAGTAAACTTGGATGATTTCAGAACCTGTTGAGCGCAACATTTCCCAGAGCACATGAAAGGCTTGCTGCCATCTGGCACTTGGTTTCTATTCCCCATGTACTGTTGTTTTTCTAAGATCTGCCAGTAGTGCTGTTCTTTCAAAAAACATTGGCACCAATTCTGTCTCATAACTGGACGGACCCAAAAATTGTTCCTGTTTCTTTTGGATCCTGTAAGACATTTTTCAGGTCCTATAGGCACTGTCTAACGGAAATTTCTGATATTTGATACTATCTTTTGCTAGTAGATGCTGAGCTGTGCCTGCTGGGGGTCTGCCACCCTAGGCAATGCTATCACCCGCAGAGGTTTTGCACAGTCTGCCTGTAATGCACAGATCCCAGTAGGACAGACATGCAGCATACTTCCCATGGAACCCAGCAACCTCACATTTGTCACTGAAATGATGGTGCTATTGCAGGCAAACCAAAGGCTATTGTTCTTGATTTCAAGGTTTTAATATGGCCATTCTCCCTGGATGCTTTTGTCAGTGTACGTCTCAATACTAGTTGGTTTGATATGGGGTGACAGTCAGTATAACAATTTTCCTGTTACCATGCATCACATTTGGAAATCAGGTTTCTTTCACAGAAATCCATGCTACACAGTAGCAGTCCATCCTCTTGCTACAGGTTGTTCTCAGGGGCTGAAGACTGGCCTTCGCTTTGCAGTATTCTCTGAATCTTCTCTGACTTGATTCCACAGTTATTTGAGTATTTTCTGTGTGTCATTTTTTGACTTGGGGTATTTTTTTAGCGCTTATGAGAATACAACTGAGAACATTACTACAGTTTTAGATGTTCTTTTGCAGCATGGGAATTTGTGATTTACTATCAGGCGTCTTTCCTGGTTTAGGACAGATGTTCTTACTCTGTCACACTTGCAAATGTACCACTGGACAATTTTGTTTTCTCTGTATATTAAGCCTGTAGACAATTGCAGCACTTCAAACCTTCCTGAGTGCTAGAAATGCACTTTTTTCCTGGAAGTTATCTTATACAAGATGTTTCAAGACTAATGGGCAGCTTGTAACTAGGGAAGGTGTTGCAAAGTTTGAAAATCAAGTTCGGAAAAACTTAAGAAAATAACTCCAGTTGCTTACAACATGATCTGTGTATGTTTTTATCTCACTGTCATCCACCTTCCACCCTGATGTTTGTGATGAATCTTATATTTCTGCACTTTCTGTGTCAAAAATAGAACATGCTATGCTACGGTCTTTGGGACACATGGGACGTGTAAATGGCATATCTTTTAGAATTTTAAGTTGAAAATGTAACAGGAGCAAATACTAAAGCTGATCTGCAATTTTTCCTTTATATCTACTGCAAAATTTCCTGATCTTAACTCAGGAGTTTGCACGAAAGTCAGGGAAAAAAGACCCAAATAACTTTTCCAAACTTGTCTTCACCAAACACCAGCTGTGGAATCTAATATAGACACACACACACATATGCAATTTGCCCAATATTAAACTAAATCTGAAGGTAATATTCTCACCTTGCTGACTGAAGTGGCTTGATCACATTTCACACAACCTTGAATGAAATATGGCAACATCATTTGCTGCTTTGCCCTTTTAGCATTTTGTTTCAATAAAATTAAACATCCTTCTTTATGCAAGCTAATGAGTCAAGAACAAGCATGGAAATAAACCTACATGTAAGTAACAAGCAGAAACTACACTTGGAAGCTTCAATATACACTGTGTTGAAAATAGAGGTGGCTTGTCCTTCTTTTCTGAAACTGTCATAGAAGTAAGGAGCTATAAACAGTCATCTTATTTAAGTGACATTTCTAGGCAGCTGATTTCATTACTAGCTGGAAGCATCAGTAAATAAAACACTGCTATACAGATTATTTTACCTAAGTGTGTAAAATAAACAGAGCAGAACAGATGGGGTCTTTGGAGGTACTTGGACAACTGCTGAGTAAAATGCAAAATATCTCCACACATTCTCTGCATTTCTAACCAGAAGTGGAATAGTGGTTACTCTTCTTTTCTTCATTTTCTCTTCCACATTCTGCTGCCAAACAGCCTTCACCCTCATCCAAGGACCCCCCATTAACTCCAAACATTTCCAACAGAGTGGTCAAAGGGTTAAGTTGCACCTTTAGGTGTGAGAGGAAGGACTGCTACAAGTTCAACAACCCTCCCTCTGCATGGGCTCCAGAACAGCAGTCACAGCTAAGTCCTGTGATTTGGAACAGCAGAGAGAGGAACTGCTTGTCTGCTAAACACAAAAAAGCGTGGCCATGACCTGCCATGCACCAGTCTTTGAGGAGCCTGAGTGTAAATGGATACGCACTTTCTTATAGACTCTTCCAAAAAGAAAACAGAACTAAAAAGAAAAGCAGACATACAGGTTGCATTTCAGGCCCTATTATATGCTGCTTCTCTGTTTGCGTTGTGCAGCCCCACATGGTATGGGTAGCACTCGCAAGCAGTTGGTGATGGCAGTACAGCAGGAGAATAACAAAATCAGGAAAGGACAAGTTTGCATGTGGGACATGTGCTCTCACTAACAGAAATGTGGACTAGGCTACAGTGGATCACCACAGTGGTTTTGCTGAACCACTTCTCAAAGCAGTGCTAGTGCTGGGATTTACATTATGGGGCACTCCAACAGGACTCAAAGCTGCCCGCAGGGTCACTGCTGTTTGCCATCCTTTAGCTTAGCTGAGGTTTCTCTGAAGCTCTCTGCCTAGGAAATGAAGAATGCTTTCACCCTCTTGCTTAGCAGTGACATGATGAAATTGTGCCTTGTGTACAAAGAGTTGTAACACACTGTGTGCTATCACTCTTCAGCTGCTTACTTTTGAGGTGGGACCAGAACTGCATTTTCTCCTCATCGCCTCCAGTAAAGGCTGCTGGCAGATTCTCTATGGCACTAGTGCTCTTCACACCTCTGTTAAGGCAATCATGAGGTTTCTGTGTTTTCAGATAATTTTCACAATGCAGAAACACCAGTAGTTAGTTCTTTAGATCTTTCTACTATAAAGATGACATTCAGTTTGCTCACTTCCTAACTTCTCTGATTCTTATATATATTTGGCAGCATCCAGAACAAATTCACATTTCAATGACTAAAGCTTTCACTGCTGGAAAAATATACTCTCTGTATCTCCTTACAGTCACTGTCACTTTCCTTTCCTTACATACTTTAGCATATATGGCCAGAAATTGAAGAGATGAGCTTATCTACCACATCTCCTGCCCTCTGGATTCTTTCACATGCAGAGCAAGGACAGAATTTGTTTTTAACTTGTCTACTTTGTCCTTTCTTGAACTCCTTCCCATCTTACCTACAGCAGCTCCTACTGTTAGAAGCCATCCACATTATCCTTCTGGGGTTGCTGCCCATAGTTCCCTCTGGCTCTGTGAATCAGGGCTCTGTAAGTCTCACATTTGTTACTTGTTCTGTTTGTGTTTGAAAAGAAAGTAAAAATGCCTTCATTATTTCCTAGCTGCCCATGGATCTATGTCATGGCATTACTCTTTGGAGTAATTACATGAGCTCCTTTAGCTCATGGTCACCCCAGTTTTGTCTTTTGAAAATTTCCCTCCTATGAAGATTTTCAAAGGCAACTGACTCTTGCCTTTGGTCCTCGTCTCTTAGCAAGTAAGTGATATATAAGTGCCTGGTTTCTGACATTTCCTGATTGTGAAATTTAGAGAAATTTTATTCAATAAGATGATCGTTGTGTTCTGACATTGTTTGCAATCTCTTTTTGTGGGGGATTTTTCTGAGCTTACAGTAAACCCAATTTCAAGGGTCAACTTCTATTTAAAAAGCCTCCTACTGTTGTTTATATTTTAACCACTGTGCTAACTAATGTACTCTGACACTGAAATAAGATCTGATAAACTTCCACCTATGGGTGGGCCTCAGAGTGATCAAATAAATGAGAACAAACACCACAAGACCAGAACTGGGGAATTATTTAGACAGTGTGGATCTATGAATGGGGAAAAAAGAAAGGATAGGCACAAAAGGAGACACATAAATCAACACTTTAAAAGAGATACTTTCAAAAACAATGCCTTGAGAGGTCACATCCTTGTCACAAGACAGCAGTGAGGACTGCCAGTCTGGCAGATGAAAGCCAGTTCTCCTGTCTTGACATTTTCTTGTGGAAAACTGATAGAATGATCATTTTTGTGCCAGGAACAATTGCTGACAATATTCACAAATCCAGTTTTCCAGGATCAGAATCATTAAGACATAGATTAATTATATTTCTCCAAATCTGCACTGTCATCTTTGAAAGAAATGGCAATGCAAGTTTTCTTTCCTTTCTTCAAAAATAAATCATGAGCTTCCACACCAATGTAGGTGCTTTTTTTATCAGATTTGAGGCAATGAGCTTGAAAGAAGAACCAGACCCAAGCCCAAAAGTGGCAACTGCTATAGGCAATAAGGAACCAGTATAGACTGAAGGAGTAAATGTGGACCTTTAGTATGAGGAAAGCTTGCAAAAGAATGTTTGCTTACATGATGCATGCAGATTTTTCCCAAACTATCCTGGACGTGTGTTAATATACCTTTGGCAACCACAATTAGCTTCTTTGTTTTTGAAAACCAGTAGAAAATGCTAATCTGATTCAAATCTCTAAAACATGATGTTTATCAATGACTTTTACAAATTCAATTAAGACTCAAGGCTTTTCAAACCTCTCCCATGCAGGAGAAACAGCTGCACTCACCCATATATGCAGCTTTTTTCTTAGACTTTAACCACCAGATGTGTAACACAGTAACCCAACAAATACCTCAGTGGAAATGGGGGATACAGAAAGATGGGGAAGATGCCAGAGATGCTTGGGAGGGGAGGGCAGGGCTGAGCAGAAAATAAATTTTGCTTTGGAGTAAGGAAAAAACTACTATGATAATATCTGATGGGAAGAAGGCAGGGGGATTGGTGTCTGTGGCTGGAGACAAGACAGTGGCCAGGGAGCAGGAGAGAGGGAAACCAGGATCTGGAGTAAGAATTGAAAATGGGGTCAAGATTATTAAAACCATGTGGGGCTAAACCAGACTTGAATAACTCTTCAAATCCTCCTTGCTAGTAAAGCCTGCTTTGCATTCTGCTCCTTCATTTTGTCCTTCTTTCCAAGTAAATAATTGTTGCTAAAACCTGATAAAACCAATCCCACATATAAGTGCACTATATCTGACCCATTCTCTCTGTCACCCTTCAAGTCTTTCCCTGAGCTGAGCCCAGTTCCCATCAGCACCTCTCTTGGGCCCATCTGCTTTGTTTCCCTGGATTAACATTAGTGATATCCCAAGTCTCTACAGATAGCCCACACTTTGCTGTTGTTCACAAGTTGCATTCAAACAGATTCAAGCACAGAAGGCAAACCTAAGAATATGGTATTACAGCACCTTACAGGAGAAAAATAGCACAGGACCACAAGCTGGATCAGCTCTAGATTTTTAATATAATCTGCAAAATAGAAGCTAATCTGGTTCTCATACTAGAATTCCTCTCTCATATATTTTCTCCTGCACTCCTAGCTTTATTCCAAGCCCTCAATACAATGCAATTTCTACTTAAAATAAGGATAGTAGATAAGCTCATTAGTTTTTAGAAGGAACTCATGATTATATGAACTCTTGGCCTTCAATTGCAGAAGACTGAACTCCATGACCCAGCAGTGCCCATTCAAGTCTGTTTTCCTTATCCAGTACTCATCCCCCTCCTGCCTCTGGTGAGTCACTAACATATTTGATTCAAAAGTTGTTTTGAAGCAACACCACTGAGCTAACATGCAAGAGGAGCCATGAAATGGTGCTGCAGTGCAGCTTTTCCAAGGTAAAGGCCGCTTGGGAGCTGATGTTGAAATCAGGATAACACACAGATGAGCAAAGTCTGACACCCTCACTGGATGAGTTTGCACATGCAATGTGAGGTTACATGTCTGGTAAGGAAGAACACTAAATACCTATCTATGGCTCAGACCTAATGTTTAAGATTTACAGTATCCTCTTAAACCTGAAGTTTAAATTTAACTCAAATGAAAACTTACTCCCAAATAAAAGAAAAAAAGAAAAGTCTAGGTCAAGGAAGCATAGAGAAGGAATTCTTTAATAAAGTAAAATTAAACTATTTTACACAGTTAATGTTATCTGGATTTTATAATCTTGCTTACAATGAGATTAAATAGAGGTTGCTCCTTATAAACCAATAGGTATTGGGACATCAAGAGAAATGCAAATTCTGCCTGGACACATGAATTCCCATGCTTTCCAGCAACATTATTCCTGTCTTTTCCCTAGCAGAGGAAGACACGACCATTTGAGAACAAAACATATCCTGCAAAACAAGAAAGTGCCTTCACGTTTAACATCATCCAGTAGAAATGATTGAATCTGATTTGGTAATCCACCCAATTCAAGGTTGTTTGAATGGCCACACCATGGCAAGAGGGGACACAGCATGGGAGAATGATTAACTTAATCCTCCTGCCTTGTTTGTTTGATGCTGCCTCACTCCAGTGCGAGTCAATAAAACTTTGTGCACCGACACACACAACTTCCAGCACCTACCAGTTGGGCCAAAATGGGGATTAGCAAAGTCTCCTTTCTCCTTCTGTTCTTGCTCAGCTCAGGTAAGAGTCCTTTGCCTTCTACTTGCCTGGGGGAGACTGGGAACAAATGCTTGCAAACTCCGTGTAGTGAAGGTAGGTTCCCAAATTGCCGTGTCGCCACTTCCCTGGATGATGATGGATTCAGGACTTGTTGTCCAGTGAGAGCTGCTGCCAAACAAAGTGAGAGATGTGGTTGCTCCAGGATTGTGTTCATAACAGACACCAGAAGAGCTGCGGCTCTGGGGTCTGTGTGGGGAACTAATAGATCTCTGCAGACCTGCCCCATCGCCGGAGATGGGGGACCCTTGGGAAGCAGCTTCTCAAAAAGGCTTGTACAAAGTCATGGTTGTCTCTGGTTTCAGCAGCCTTTTATCTTAGGTTTGTTGGTTTTTTCTCTGTTACTGCCAAGTACTGTGATCCTTATTTTGATTGCTTTAAAATTTGCTAATGCTTGTGCAAAACAAAATCACAAAGAAAACGAAAAATAGTTCTACACACTGCAGTTTTAGTCTTTTCCACAGCCACAGTCTTAACAGGAATTTATTCATTCTATGTGATAGAGAGGCCAAAATCTGGTCAGTGTTATTTACTGTAGTACTTTTGCTGTGAAAAGGTATTTTTTTTGAAGGTTCAAAAATTTTTAACACAGAAGAACTGAATAGAGCTCTTTATATATATATTTGGGTTTCATAGATATAAACCTCAAAACCTTAAGCTACAAAGAACTATGAGATTCAGATAACACATCTTCTTTCAGGAGTCTGTATAACCACAAAGCCTGTTTTGTAAAAATATAGTTATGAGGGTGCCAACACATATAAAAAGACCCAGTAAAGTATGTAGTTTAAAAATATAAAGAAAGGTAACAGTTAGGAAAATATATGGGTAGATTTTAGCTAGAAATATTAGACACATGCCCCAGCATAAAAAAAATCTAGATATTATTTAATGTTCAGAATTATCACCTTAATTTACATTCCAGTTTCTAAGCTTTGTTTTTTCAGAAGAACAGCCTCAGACAAATCAAATAACCTTCTCAAATAAGTAAGAATTTTATACAGGGCTTTTATCATCAAAACAATGCTTTTGTTTGCAAGCCATCTATCAAATGGCAGTAAATATTTGCATTTCCAATTAAGGTAGTAATACATTTTTCTGAGACTGTAAAATTTCATAGATATAGGAAAAATGGTAATAAGAAAATTTACTGCATTTTAATTCAGCTTGCATATATTTTATTTTTTTTCTCAGAGTATTATGCCCTGCCATAACAATTATCATAAAAGGGGAAAAATATTTTTAGGAACCAAATCAGTTATGACGTTTCCAATATTTCTAAAATGAAATGCTATAATTATAATGGCAATATTGTTGCAAAATGTAAAACCAATATAGAATTAAGGTTGCATGGAAGCTGTATCATAACAGGGATTCTTCACTTGTTTTTCTTTTCCTTGTGAAGCATTGCAGCATCCTATGATATTATTTTAACCTTGTGTAATGTTTTCTCTCAAAATTCATTTTTAATGTGTTTTCTCTCAAAATTCATTTCCTAATGTTTTTGTTTTGAAATTACTAGTGGAATCAATGATTCCTGTGCCTGTCACATGAAATGTAATTGTATCCTTTTCCACGTATTTTTTTTTTAGCAGCTATTCTTTTCTTCCATGCATGCTGTTAAACTAACTGCCAACCCTTAGGGCCAAACTCTTCCTTAGTCTGCATGCAGAAAAAAACCTCCAGTAACGTCTCTGGGTTAGCAACGGTATGAGAGGAAGCATAATTGGCTTTGATCCCAGTTGTATCAGATCCAACTTCTGGGTGCAAAATGATCTTTAAGAAAATACTTAACTGCAGTCTGGGCTGTCCCTCAGGTGAAGGAGTTTAATACCAGGAGGCATATGAGCCTGCTTCACACTGCAACGGAGCATTACTCGGGAAAAGGAGGAGCTGTTGCCTTCCTCAGCTGGAAGGACATTTCACTGAACACCACAGCGGAGCCCCTGGTCACAGGCCATGGGTCTGAGCAGAACAAGGAGGCTTTTTGTCCCTCATGTTGGCACTGGATTATGGCTGAGACAGACAGAGGTCAGAAAACACGAAGAAGGAATAAGTTCCTCTCTACAGCAGGGCTGTTATACATGAGAGGGAAGCCATGGTCTGGTTCATCCCCTGTATGCCTTTTATTCAGCAATTGCATAAAGCCAGGCACAAAAACACAGAGCAGGACAGATGTGCTGCAAAGACCATGGACCACTAGTCTGTTTGGAGTCAAAACCATGCAGAACAGGTAACTCCCAGAGCCAAACATTTGTCAGAAGAGTCATATGCTCATCTGATAAAGACACCGTAAAAATCATAGGACTCATGCAATTCCATGACCCTGCAGCTGGAAGTCATTAATGTCACAGTGCTGTGAACTAAGCTAAGAATTCAGAGATTGCATAGCTGTAAAAGGAAAAGAAAATATGAAATGGCAAAGTCCTTTACAAGGAGGACTATACGTGCTTGTATTTTGAGTTTACTGTTAGACATAGTCATACTTTTTTGTATCTTTTATTTTTCACACACAGCTGTAGCCCAGAGGTTGTTAGTTGAATGTATTTACCTGTTTAATCTTGTGTTAATTCATTGCATTGGGGGGCAACAACTGCTACCTTGATTATTAGAAGTTCAATACAGGTTTGTTACAAAAATGACAAACTGAACATGAGCACAGTAATAACCCAGGAGACTGAGGATAGTTTGTTTCTTGCAAGAGCATTTGAAAACAGGTGACTGATAAAACTGAAGTCATTCCATGTGGATAGATATCAGCAACGGACAAATGTTGTTTCACATCCTTCCTGAGCCCTATTTTTCCATTGGCTCCAAAACATGAGTGGCCATTTTCTTACTGAAACACCTCACTTTTTTTGATCCTGGGGTTGTCTTCTGTGTTCCCACCATTTTATGCCCTAGGTTAGTGTTACTCACTGTGACTTTCAGAATGATATAAAGCACTGTTTAGGCCACTTCCTTTTCTTGCCTTACACTGGGGTTTTGGTTATGCTACCCTTTACCATACCAGGAAGGAAAGATTTACCCATATTTTGTCACCATTAACCCAATTATTCCAGCAATTAAATGATGATGCTACACAATGAGGTTACAAGGAATTTAACATAAGAGTTTGAAATAAATCATATTAGCATTCCCATTTTCATCTCTTTCTCTCTTTTTCCTTTTAGTGCACGGAACCATCCTGGACCAGTATGTGAAAACAGAGGGAGCTTGGCTGCTCAATCCAATGAAGCAAATTTATAGGGCTAATAGTGAAGAAGAATGTGCGGAGCAATGTGAAAATGAAGATAGGTTTGCTTGCAGGTAATTTTCATTGGCTCTCACATATATCTTTAATTGCAGCTTGATGAAACAATATGCCTCATTTATCAGCAGTCTGAACTGTCAAGGGATTTCATAGGAGTACGTATTTGAGGTTTGCTGGAAAACCAAAAGATGTATAGAAGCAGAATGCCTGGGACTTACAGGTGAAGACAACAGAAAGAGAGAAATTAAGAAAATTATGTTGAACTTTTATTGAAAAACATTATGATGTCTTGATGCACAGCTTGACACACTGAAAATCGGCTTAACATGGTTTTATCAAGACTCTTCCACTCCTTTTGCAATAAAGAGTCATAATAAATTTTTTGGAAATTTAAGACAGCAATCATGATATTGTTTATGTTCATTGCATTACCTATCTTGAAGATAAAAGCATTATTTATTGTTATTACCATTTGCCTTTGCTCAGGCTTCTGCCCCAGGGGATCCTATTGCTTTGAGCCTAAGTCTTCTGGGCCTCCTGCACCAAAGCCTCAGAGCCCATTGAACTCCAGCATACAGTAAAAAACTAGAGCAGTGAGGAGAGATATCCATTACTGTGGTGGGAGGCAGTCCTCACATATGGGACAGGGGGGTTTCTCTTCCAATCTTCCTCAGTTGTTGTTCTATCACTTCTGCAGCATACCTTTTTGAACTCAGTAGATTGGCTGTTCTGCACTTAAAGCTTTTATTCAAGGCAGGGATACCCTGGTGCTGACTTTTAAAATGTGTTTTGTAACATTGTATTTTAAATCAAAAGGGAAAATGAGGTCTATTTTAAAGAGGTGTAACCCTGAAGGATGACAGGGGCTTGCTGACTGTGCCAAGTACTGTCCATTCCCTTTGATCCAGCTTCTCTCTCTGAAAACCACAAAGAGAGAGCAGAGCTCAGGAGGCCAGGAAGGGAGGCAGGGAGGGCAGATCTGTATATTCAGATTATGTATTTACAGTTTGCAGAGGGTCATCATTCCCTTTTGAGGCATTTTCAGACACAGTATAATTCTTTATCTTCTGCCTTGAGTCTGAGTCTACCATCACCTAACAGTGGAATAACATCAGGTTATTGCCTCCCTAATTAATTATGTGCAATCTATTACAATCAAGCAAGAACAGGTGATATCTGGCAGAAAAGGATCTGGAGGGAAAAAGATAAATGTTAGGCAGAGCTTTAAGACCAGTCCAGCACTGCAACATCCTCACATTTGTTCTTCAGACCAAGGAGTTCAGATCAATACTTCAGATTGTTATCCCTCCGTAGCCATGGGTTGGGCCATGCTCATTAGCTACATCCCTACTTACAAATTCAACATTACTGACAGCTTGATGTAATTGGGGATAACAGCCCCTGATGTAGTTTTGACCCAGGACAAACAGCACTCCCCAGACAACTCACGGCCATGGCTGCCAGCAATGAGACCAGATGTGACCCCTCTCCTCTGGGGAGAGGCTGTGTGAATTTACAAGGACAAGCACGCTGGGGCCATGCCAGTTGGTTGCAGGGCTACAGAATGTGATTTCTTAGTATTTTCTTTCCTGGAATAGACCTACCCTTTGAATGCCATGCTACTATTACTTTTTCTGGTTCAGAAAAGTCAACTGTAGGAATTACTCAGCCAGCCAGGAGGTTTCCTTAGATGCTATTGCAAAGGTCACACCATCTGCTCCAGTTTTGCAGCCTTACAGCCTAGGCACTTGCTGAAAAGATAAGTGGCTTCGTCTTCAAAGTGCTTGCATTGCTTCATGTAGGATGATTCAGAACAGCTATCACAAGGTAGTTTAAGGTCCTGGCTTGTTATGTTTTATCTGTTCCTTGGTAACTGCTGCATACTGTAGAATGCCTCACTCTTTGAATGACTACTAATGTTTTCAAAATAAGTTCAAGGTGCCTCGTGCATATATCCCATTCCACATGTTCTCTGCAGTCTATGGCACATTATAAAACTTTTTTATATCCCTAGTCATAACTTGTCCATGTAGCTCCTTTTCAAGTTTGATATGAAGTCTTAGGAGTCAAAATCACCCCTGAAAATGGGAACTGCAATACTCAGTGATTTGTGAAACATCACTTGATCTTAAATATCACTGAACTGTAGTGCTTGCTAAAATTATAACTGAATACTCAAAAATGTGTTCAGGAAAATAAGCATATATTCAGCTATTGTTTCTTACACTGCTCTCTCCTCTTAATTTTAACAGGGCATTCTTATTCACCAGTAAAGATCAACAGTGCTTAACATTGTCTGAGAACACCAAAACAGCAATGATATTCAGAAGAACAAATGCAGTTCTTTATGAAAAAAGAAGTATGTCTATGTCTTTTTTATATGGCATAACTAACTGACATGGTGAATTTTCGTACGCTCTTTTTGTACATATTTTATTTATGATCATTTTTGTCATAGGTGAGGATTGTTTGACAGAAATGCATTTGGTCTCATTATTTCTGAAAATAGGAAGTCTGTCTCTAAAAAATGGCAACTATCCAATTTTTTATCACCTCTTTTAAAAGTCTATCGCCTTATGCCAGATGCAGAGAAACAATTGGGGTTTAGGACTGTTTTTAAATTACATAATTAAGCATGGAGATATTGCTATATACAGGGAAGAAGGAATGTGAGTTTCTTTCAGTGTAACCTGAGTTCCAGTTTGTTGCTCTCTGACTTTAGTAATACACAAAGGAGAAAAGATCTCCTTACTGATTATTCAGAGGTAAGATGATGTGGTAAACAGAATAGGATGGCTATTGTTCTGTGATAAACGACTTTATGAATATTGCCTTTGACTATTTGCTGATTTGTAACTTTAAAAAATTGGAAATGCTTTGGAGACTATTCAGAAACTGGAAACGATAGTATCTACCAAGATGTTTGTCTCCTTCAACAAAGAAAGGTGCATGAAAAGGGAAAATGAAACAGATTCTCAGCTGCTGCAATTCATGCAGTGATTTCGATAGATCCGTTTCTAACCAGAAGTCAAGAATCATGATAGCTACAGAGTAGGTACCCATGAGCTCCAGAAAACTGCATTCTTTCTGCTCTGTTGGCCTCCAAAGACTTGTGGGATAGATAATGCTGTGTGTGTAACAGCTGCAAGAAGATTTTAGATAGTAGTTCAATAGCTTTAGCTGGATTGCAGCTAAACATTCAACCAAGATTTTGTGCAGGCATTGCAGATATGAAGACAGTAAGTTTTCATGGGAAGGGTGGGTAAGCACTGCACCAGATTGCCCAAAGAGGGTGTGGAGCCTCCACCCTTGCAGATATTGACTGGACAAAGCTCTGAATGGCCTCACCCAGCTCAGAAGCTGGCTGTGCTGTTTATGGAAGTCTGAACCAAAGACCACTGCGGGTCCTTTTCAGCCTGATATTTTCTGAAGCCTACAGACGGCTGCATTTATATATAGAACTGAAGAGGTAATTTAATGTTTAGAACATCAGATATTTTTATTATATCCAGAAGCAGGTGGGAGTTTCCATAAACCATGATTAAGTAATGCTAGGAAATCTTCTGCAGTTCCTACTGTAGAAAGAAAACTGAATGAATCAATTGGCAGGTAACAAAGTTAAAAGACTGAATAAGTAGCTTATGTGTAAATAATCATATTGATTTTATTGGTAAATAATCAGGGGCTAGACTGTTATTTTGGTTTATTTTTGAGATGACCTGTGGATTTACTGAGGTTGGAATGTGGTCCTGCCATATTCAGTGAGGATTTGTTACTACATCTTTTGAAGTCATAGATATGTATTTTAGCTTCTTGATAAACAAAACCTCACCAGTAAAAGTGTGACATACTGTTGTTTTATGTAATCAAAATGTCAAAAATTTGCACCTCTACCTACAGAAATCAAAAGATGGACCTTGATATCATGAATGTCAAAACACAGCCTATTGTGTATGTGTCAGATGGTTTCTCTCTTGCTCATCTTTTTATCTGCAGAGCATCTCAATTAATTATTTATCCATTCTAAAGATACCATCCATTTAATGTATTGTTACAAGCAGAACAAAAAATGTAGCTTTTACCTAGGCAGATCACATCACTGTCTCCTGCGGCTGCTACTGTCCTGATACTTCAAAGAAATTCCTTTCGTATGCCCAGATACTTTTGCTTTTGCAAGAGTGTTTTTTTCAGTTGAATCAATTACTTGGTGAGACCTAATTGCATATATCATTGCATTCAAAGAAACGATGACAATTAGGGTAAAATTCACAAT
Source organism: Acanthisitta chloris (assembly GCF_000695815.1). Lineage (NCBI taxonomy): Eukaryota > Metazoa > Chordata > Aves > Passeriformes > Acanthisittidae > Acanthisitta > Acanthisitta chloris. The sequence goes on from NW_008670803.1 coordinate 60,517, forward strand.
TTTATAAGTTTTTTTACCCATGACATATGCTATAAAAGAGAAAGTTAACCTTGTCTGACTTATTGAAAAGGCAATAAGAATTAAAGTTGCATTTGGGAATTGTTATCTACATATCTGTTTGTAAATAGTTAACCCAAGGGGCACAGGTTGAGTTTGGGGATCTGTCATCAGACTGAAAAAGCCCTAAAGGTTATATAAACGGTCAAAAGTTTATGCAAACAAAAAGAGTCAGCACTTGACTGATTCAACATTCAGTAATTAAGGGTTTTAATGTCATTTTATTGCAAAATTGTTTGAGGGATCTAAATGGCTTCCAGTTTAAGTTTCTAGAGTGAAGTTGAAATAAAAGTGTGCCTAACAGTACCTCTGTAATTCCAGATCTAAACTACCTATTGGCCCACAGAACAGCTGGACCTTATTTCAGATTCAAACATTAGCTCTTTTCACTTTGGGCAAGACAGATCTGTCATAAATGGTATTATTTATCCAGATTTCTGTTCATCTTCTGCTTGTATGTTAACTTTGTTTTAAGTTTGATGCTGAGAAAAACTGATGCAAAACTGCGTCTCCACAAGTACTTGGTTTGGACACGAAGACATTGAGGCTAACCATTTCAAAGATAGATTGCTTCATTGCAGCTAGAAAGGAGAAACTGACTGATTAAACATGCTCTGTACACAGAGAAATATTAAATGAGTTTCCTGCTTAGTGTCCCAAGACAGAGGACATGTTGCCTGACAATGACTGTCCCTAAAGTGCAGATACAGAAGCTCTGAGGGAATGTGCCAAGATTTGAGTTCCTTCAGCTGTGCCTAGGCAGAGATACCCCTTGCAAGTCACCTCTCCCCTCACAGTCACCAGCTCTGTGCTGGGGAAGGTGATTGTTCAGTCCTCCCAGGAAAATCTTAGAGGTCGCAATGGGGTTATGTTTGCTCCCACCACCTGGAAAAAAGAAAAAAAGGTACAACATTGAGCTTTCAGTTCTCATTTAATTTAACAATTGATAATTTAAAACAATTTAATGTTTTAAGGCTATTAATACAAACTCAAGACTTATTCAGCATTAAAATTCTCCTCATCTTATACAGAGACAGGATTTCACTGATAATTCTTTCACTTCTTATTTTTCCTTTTTTTATCATGAAGGTAGTATTAAATTCCAAAATATAAGAGTGCAAAAGTACATATAATACACACCTTCAACCAACTATCCATTTTATTTTGCATAGCAGAGAGTCATTATTTTAGGATATCATGAATTAATTAAATCTCATTCATCACACTGTGAACTTTAATGAAAAAATGCCAACTGCATTTATAAGAACATTTTCACAAATGCTTTTATAAACTGGTAAAATACTATGTGTGTGCATCTGTGATTCTGTCCTGTTATCTTCACCTGAACTCAGGTGGGTGTATTTAAATGTTTGAGATTAATTACTGTGCATAATTATAATAGCATCACAGGGTGTAGTGAAAAGAGAATGTGTTTCTATTTTGTTACAGTGCCTATTAAATGTTAAAGACATATTTTAATATTTAAATATGCTCAAAAAATAACTGGGTTATGTCATACTTGTTTCTCTGGAGTTCTGGTTTGGAAGATTTTAGCTTTCACATAACTTTTTTCAGTCCTAATTAATTCATCCTACACATTATATAACTAGTAGGTTTCTACAATGTGATCTGTCTATTTTGGATGGCAGAAGAAAGTCAAAATATGACCAAATGTATTTAAAAGTATAAGTGTGAAGGATTTTGTATATGCTAGAATCCAAAGGACATGTCATTACATTGATTAAATAAGCACATATCATTTCAGTTTATCTTCTAGAATGCAAGAAGGGAAAAGGAACAGATTACAGGGGAACAGAAGCCAAAACTCAGAAAGGTGTGCGATGCCAGAAGTGGACTGATAATGCCCCACATAAACCAAAGTAAGGCCTTTTTGTGTCTGTTTATATGGTCTTCTTTCTGAAATTTTGTTAAGCCATGCATGTGTGCTAATTAGCCTTGTAAGAAATTTGTTTGGTGTTAAAAGTCTTCCTATAATATATTTTTCCCAGACCTATCAAGAATAAAATAATTCTCTATTCTGAGTTGTAACTCAAAGACTTACAATTAGGCCTATATGATCAATAGAGACATTGTCAGCCTTGGCAGTTGCATTTAAATTTTGTGGTCCTTACATGAGCAAAACACGAGATGGGGAAGCATCTGGTTCTGCTGAAATCAGAATTTTCTATTTATCTCACCAAGGCAATAACTTCTCTTGGCCAAAGGTATAACCTGCATCAGGTGGAGTAGAGGTACAACATTTTATCAGTGAATCCACAATAAACAGGGCAGTATTTCTTGTGTTTAATGAAAACTACCTAACTGGGTTTATTTAGTCACCTTCTATTCAGATGGCATAGCCTTCAGGTTACAGAGTACTCACATTTCAGCAAATGTCTTCTCAGTGCATCTCCCAGGAAACATGTCCAGGAGGAAACTGTTCACTGCACGCTACATGGTACCTCGGCCGAGCAATAATTACTGAAACTGAATAGCTGAAGTAAATGCAAGTATTAAAGATATGTGTATGAATGACCTTAGAGGTGCCATACTTCCTGAAGTCTATAGCTATGACACTTTTAACTCTTCAGCAATGGCACACAGCAACAAGTAGGAGCTTTCTAAAGACCAACATCTACAAAATGGTCCTCAGATAAAGATTTCATTTTTAGAGTCCAATTGGGTCAGTTTCCTTATTCTGCAATCCCATTTTATTCTGTTCCAGTTACACACCTGAAAAATATCCCAATGCTGGACTGGAAGAAAACTACTGCAGAAATCCTGACAATGATGAAAAGGGACCCTGGTGTTACACAACAGATCCTGATACCAGATTTGATTACTGTAACATCCCTGAGTGTGAAGGTCAGGATATACATACTGACTTCTTTCCATTTTTGTGAGATATCTACAAGACTGTGAACTTATTAAGACACTTTTATATTTAATTGTTTTCCCAAACTTGATTTTAGTTCAACCTGAAACTCTCCAAAGACATTTTCAACAGCAACAAGGAAGATATCAAAAGACCCTTAAAATAGCTATACAAAGTCTTTTCTTTCC
>NW_008670803.1:63677-83004 GCF_000695815.1 Acanthisitta chloris
CACATATCATAACCCTAAAGTTGAACCAAATGACAGTTGCTAGTGCAAAACTCAACAAAATGTGACAGTAACAAGGCACAGATTTTAAATTCCAGCTTAGCAGTTTTAATTTAGCTCTTTGAAAAATGTAGTCTATAATGTTGGTGTTTTTTTTTTAAAGGAATACCATAAATGTAATCAACTGGTTGAAGTCATCTCACCAAGGAAAATAACCTTTTACTTTGCAAAAAAAATAAAAAGTCTGTCCTTTAGCCTTGTGCTCTGATCAGCATCTTGAGCTTCATGTGACATGAGTATGAATGTTTATGGACTAGTTTGCCAGGGCCTTTCTGTCTGCCTTGTCTTCATTCTGCCTTGTTCCTACAGTAGAGTGCATGCACTGCAGTGGAGAAAACTACCGCGGAGTAGTTGCAACAACTACATCTGGGCTTGAGTGCCAGCGTTGGGACTCCCAGCAACCTCACTCTCATGGATACCTCCCAGAAAAGTGAGTCAGATTCTGTGATGGTCTGTTTATCGTCAGTGGTGGCCTGAAGACCACCCTGCACCAGCTAGGGTAATTGTTACAGCCATTAGTGACATATTTTAAAATGCATTTTTCCTGTTCAGTTTTCCAGAGAAGGATCTGAAGATGAATTATTGCCGTAATCCAGATGGTGAACCTCGGCCCTGGTGTTTCACTACCAGCCCAACTAAACGCTGGGAATATTGTGACATTCCTCGTTGCAGTGAGTCTGACTTCCAGACTTCTAGACACAAAGCCCCTAGACACAAAGACATCTAGACAGCTTCCAATCAGGGCAGTACAAGGAACTAGACAAATAGGAGAGGCCTCCAAAATAAAGAAAAGAATAAAAGACTGCTGAATTTTATCACAAATTAAAAAAATACCTTGAAATGACTTTCTGATAGCTCTTCTGAGGCTAGACATTTCTGTCATAGGCATTTCTAAGAGTTTTACCCGGACCACATCTCCCTTCCTTGCTGTGTTTCAACATGTCTAAGCATTGCAGTGGTTCTGATATTACTTTTGTTTTTCCTCTTTTGATGTCAAACCATTTCACTCTCTCTGAAAATCCTCTGGGTTTTGTTTTGCTATGACTTTCTGATAGCTCTTCTGAGGCTAGACATTTCTGTCATAGGCATTTCTAAGAGTTTTACCCGGACCACATCTCCCTTCCTTGCTGTGTTTCAACATGTCTAAGCATTGCAGTGGTTCTGATATTACTTTTGTTTTTCCTCTTTTGATGTCAAACCATTTCACTCTCTCTGAAAATCCTCTGGGTTTTGTTTTGCTTTGATTCTTTTCCCCTAAAGGCCTGTCCTTGCCATGATACTTTACCTTGAGATTTCTCACCACACCTCATCCTTGCTCTCTCTCACCAGTCAGAGTAAATCTCTTTTACATCTGCACATATACCTACACTTATCACTGATGAGCCTGCCACTTTCACCCCCGTTTTCTTCACAGTATTACCACTTGGTCACTTTTCAGCTGTGTTCTGATGGGGCTGCTAGCACTTTCACCTCCTAACTTGTGTATCCTGACTTCTGTAAAAGGGCAGATGCAAACACCCTTCTGCCAGACTGACTGCTTGGTAAGAAGTTAAAATGGAAGAAAGAAAGGTTAAGAAGGAAACCTCTAAATATTTTATCTGCCTTTTGGACTTTTCAAATATTTTGATGTTTAAACCTCATCTGTAAAGAACACTAAAAAACCTACTTAATTATAAAGCTCAAAGTGTTTTGTTTTGTTGGGTTTTTTTTTATTATGTCTAGAAGGCACTGATTAATTTCAGTTCCTTTTTCTGTAATAGCAACACCTCCACCAGTTCCTGCACCAGGACGTCAGTGTCTGTCAGGGAAAGGAGAAGATTATCAAGGCACAATATCTGTTACTGAATCAGGAAATACCTGTCAGCACTGGAGTTCTCAGTCTCCTCACAAACATGCTCGCACTCCTGAAAACTATCCCTGCAAGTAGGTGAAACCTCTTTGTTATTCAGTGTCCATGAGAAATACTAAGACACAGAATTACTTCAGTTTTCTTCATCTGCATTGCAAAGTTCTTCAGTTACACCAACATTCATCATCTGCTGGATCCCATTATTTCTAATTTTTTGCACATTATTTCTTTACTCTCTTCTTTGCTCTTGGATACTAGTGTCTCCACTTCTATCTTTTAAGCTCTGCTTGACTGACTTTCTCTCCCCATTTCATCCTTTTAGTGTATTGTTGCTCAGGTGTTACTCAATGTGGAGTAAGAAATTTACAATTATGATATTTGCTTGAGGCTAGGTTCTTTCACCCCATGTTTCTGCTGTGCTTCTCTTGGCCTCAGAGTGCTATATAATCTCTTAATACATCCATCAGTCTAGCAGGTTTCTGGCTTAGCACATCTGAAACACCAATGCATTGCAATTATTTATATAGTAGATGGCATCAGTAAATGAAAACAAGAGTTACCCACCAGTAAATGCAACAGTAATTTAGGCACAAAGGTGCATTCTCCTTTTGTTCATAACCTTTGCTAGGTTTTCATGAGGGGCCTTTGTTAGCCAAGTTTTCTGTTTCAGGAACCTAGAGGAAAACTACTGCAGAAATCCTGATGGTGAGAAGATGCCATGGTGTTATACCACCAACAGAACTGCTCGGTGGGAATATTGCAACATTCCCTCCTGTGATGGGACAAAGCCAGAGACCCCTGGTAAGAACAAAAGACAACTGGAAGTCGAGGGGCATCATTATTTATTTTTAAAAAACATCATGTTACTCTGCTCAGTTGCATTATTGCTGTCACTGTCAGTATTGCCATGTAGCAGTTGAACTCCCAGGTCTGATGTGGAGCCCAGGCTAGTGTCTTCAGTCTGCAATAGCAGAAGTTTCTAAGTCATCTACTGACTGAGTTCAGGAAAAACTGCAGTAACAGAAGTATTTTTATTTTGCCGAGTGGTGGTTATCTCCACCACTAAATTCTTTAATGCTCTGTGGAAAAAATAATTAGCTTTACATACTGGTTCCTGAAAAACTGAATCCAAAGCAAAACCCAAGATAATTTAAGAGCACTGAACCAAGACTACACAGAAAGCAAGCAGAAGAAAACTCCTTACACAAGGAAGGCTTGTTCCACACGTACATCTGTGACAAAGACACAGACAGTCCCCTACCCTGGAGAAGTTTTGATCCATATGTTAACTATTTGTCTTGTTAGCTGAAGTAAATCCCCATGCATGACAGTAAAACTGATGCACAGGTCTTTTAATCTAGCATATCATGATATCTTTACAAATGTGTTTTTAAATCTTTCTTTTGATCTACAGTCTAAGAATGATGATACAGACAGCATGCTGTGGTGCTCAGTAAAACACTCTGGCTTGTTTTCTGTTGGCTTTCTATGCTCGTGTGTAAATGTCAAAGCATTAAGATGCAAGGGACTGGTTTCTGTTATTCACTACAGCTGTTGATGTGCCTGAGCAGGCTCAAATTACTGAGGAGTGCTATCACGGCAATGGTGTGACTTACCGTGGTACAGCTTCTTTCACTGTCACCGGAAAGAAATGTCAAGCCTGGAGCTCAATGTCACCTCACCGACACAACAAGACTGCAGGCAATTTCCCAAATGCGTATGTGTATTTCCCATTTCCAGGGACAATTCATGAACTTGTTTTGATTTGCATCATTGTTACACAACAATGATTTTAAAGATGGGAAGGGAGTGTACTTGATAAAAATAATTCCTTCCTTTTCTTCTTTTTTTTTCTTAATGTGGAAACATTTTCTATCAGCCTCATCTTGAAACAAACCACAGTTGTCACTATTACACTTCAGACTATTCAACTGTGTGTTTCTACATTGCTTCTAAATCAATTAATAATTAACATAAATTTTCCATTATACTGAAATGAACTGTTTCTGTACATGAGCTTATTCATGAGCTTAAGTATTTGGCTCCTAGTCTGCAGTTCATTAGTGCTTTGAGGAAGATGTGTATTTTCTTATTTTTAATATTTACTATTTATTTATTCCAAAATGTAAAATGCTATTTCTTTTTAAAAGCTATTACTACACTTGAAAAAGTAAACACAATTATGTCTTTACTATACATGTGTGTATTTACTTATCTGGATTTTTAAATGATATTTTACTTTAAGTGTTAAGCAATGAATAACTACTTGGCATATTTAAATATTCTACATATGTGTCCTGATTTCTTTATGCTGAAAAATTATTTCCATCGTATTCCATAGCAAACATACTTTCTAAAGTGTTCTTTCAAGTTTTCCTCAGAGCAGTGGCACGAATAGAATTATAATATATTTGTATTTGTAGGGACCTGAGGCAAAATTACTGCAGAAACCCAGATGCTGATACCCGTCCATGGTGCTACACCACCGACCCCAGAGTGAGGTGGGAGTACTGTGACCTGAAGAGGTGTGATGACCATGAACCACAGACTGTACCAAAACCTCCTCAGACATCACTAGAAACAAATTCAGGTGATAATACTTTCAACTTCCCCCAGAAATGCTTACAACCAATCAGCTGGTTTTTATGGAAAAATCAGAAAAATTTAATGAGGATGAAATACAGGAAGCACTAGATAAATACACTCATCTTCACATTACTGTGTGAGGGCAACTAGCAATGATAGCAAATGTAGAGGTGATGTAGATTTTGCTGGCAACTGTTCCAAAAAGTCTTTTCCTGTGCCATGCACTCGCATGTCCTGGGAGCCATTTCCCATTGGAGAAGAGCTGACTTCTTTAATTCCATTCAGATGCAACTTTGTTATGCAGTAGATTGTTAGAGTACTGCAGCTTTAAATTTTTTTTTGCTATGATTTGTTTTTCTGGTTAGACAGCTAATAATTTTGGCTTTTTACCTACTGTAAAATGTGGCATTGGACAGATAGCAGCATCCCTAAGGAAAACATGTTGTGAGTGCATGGTCTTTGTGGCCATGGCTTCTGGAGTCATGAGTGGTCAATTGAATCTAAGCTGCTTTGGTTTATGACTTTCATGATCATGAAAAAACTTCTAAAATGCAAGGAAATTAAAATATGATTGCTAGCTATCATTGACACTATGTTGCCCTTCTTTCCTTGTCTATATGTTATGTAGGACTTAGGTAAATCATAGTAGTATTTCCTCAGATTTATCTCTACTTCAAGTATGGATGTGGCCCAATAGCTCACAGCTAACAATCATTTCCTTTTCTTCTTTCTTCTCAGATTGCATTAATGGTGATGGTAAAGACTACCGTGGCACAGTAGCAAAAACTGCAAGGGGCAGGACTTGTCAAGAGTGGAGTTCTCAGAGACCTCATAACCATGACTATTTCACTCCCATAACTCATCCAGATGCAGGCCTTGAGAAAAATGTAAGCAACAGTTAATTTAATACTCACTGTCATTGAACTTTGCCTGTCTTCTTCAGGATGCATCAGCAGGCATTTCACGAGAGGCCTATGTAAATGACTTTCTTTTCCTCAGCTCAATCTAAGAATCTGATCGTGACAATTCTTGTTGACGTGAGCAATCTGTACTTCTGTGGGACACAGGGATGCCCTGAAACAATATGTGTCTGCATCACAACCAACAGTCTTCAGACGGGCACTTGCTTCTCCTCACTGCTGAAGATAAAGTAGAGCTGTCTGTGAGCAGTGTCCCTGCCTCCTCTGACAGATACAGCACCTGGGGTCATAGGTTTCAGTAGTGACAGGAATGGGTGAGATAGTGATAGATGCAAGGTTCAGTGCAAGTTCCTTGAGCTGATGGATTCTAGTCCCTCATCCTCTAGTAATTCCCCCTCCAGCCCTCCAGCTTCTGCCACAGCTCATCATACAATGCTATACATGTACCTGACCCATCCTCTAAGACAATCTCTATCTCTAACCTTCATCTCTCTAGTCGTAACACAGGTACTCGTTACTAGTTCTCTAGACTTGCAAAATCCTATATACAATATTTGCCTAGTTTGTGACAAGCTCTGTGTGTGATATGAAGAGCTTGTTTGATGTTGTCAGTTTGAACTATTTTTTCACCAGGCACATGACTTTAGAGCTTGCTTTAGTCAATTTTTTCATGTCATTGCATATCCTGTATTGAATTTTAGCTCAGACTGGGAAAACTCAAAAATCTGCCTGCCATAACTTCTTGGTTCTTGAATTTATCAGGGATTCTTAGGGAAGGATAGCAAATATTTTGCCTTTTTCCTAAGACATGGGATATATTTAAGGGAAGGGAAAAAATATCTGGTAGCATGGAGTTCTGTGAGGTGTCTGCTGAGCAGAGATAAGTCACTATGGTCAGCAAGACCTACAGGAAAGGGAGACACTAGCTGACCAGACAACCCACATCAGAGTGAACACTGCAGCCCTGCATCACCATAGGCATCACCAGGTTGTGAAAGAGCAGCTTACACAACACCCACTTGCCCTGGAGTCCTGAAGCCAGAATGCTTGTGATAAGACCTCATGACTGACTCTACAGCTCCTAATAACTGCAGTGAAAGCAGGAGCAGATAGTTCAGTGCTTTAGAATACCTCATCCGAGGCCAAGTTCTCCTACTTTTTGAGAGCTCAGAGGTCCAAGATTTCACCAGTGCAGCTTACTTTCTGAAAACAGTTGAAGAAGTTTCATTCTTATTATATTTCTAAACTCAGAGAAATTTAAAAAAAAAAAAAAGAAACACTGTTGTCAAAAGGATTTGGAAATCGCTTAAAAGAAAGGAAGTAAAAAAAAATTCCCAAATTTAATTCAATTTTATTTTGAAACTTGCACTGGTAGGCTTTTTTTGCCCCCTGGTTAACAACTGTTGTCTTTATTCTTTGTTACAGTATTGCAGGAATCCTGATGGAGATGTGAATGGACCTTGGTGCTACACAACAGACCCAAGAAAAGCCTGGGAGTACTGTGACATTCCCAAGTGCCGTAATTATTCCTTTAAAGACTAGTGTCTCCATTTCCTGTAACCTTTTATGACCACTGGAGGACATTCAGTGACTGGTCTGAAAGACTGATCTAAGTGCAAGAGCTTTAGACTGGAAATCAAGGCTCTTGGGAAGTGATGTTCAAAGTCTGTGTCTGAAGTGTTAAGATTGGTGCTTATTCCTTGGAAACCCCAAATGCAGCACAAGATGTACCTGGAGCCCATTGCAGCTCATGGGATTTTGCCATGTGTTTCAAAATAGGGCTGTCCTGCAGAAATTTTCTCTGGTCCGACCTAGTCACCTGACATAACCCTGTGTGTGGCCAGGCTAAACAAGGGATGCTCTTATCCCAGCAAAATATTTGCACTCCCTGCTCATGTGGCTCTGGTCTGTTCTGGATTAAAACCAGATTGTCCCTCCTCTAATACTATACTGTATCTGATGCCCGGAAAGTGCATCTAGCTTTAAGTATTTAACCAGTAGGAATCAAGTCATTGATACTCTGAATTAGGAGGTGCAACTAAGTGTAAAATGATAAAATTTCACAACATTTTGGTTTCCAATCCTTACATGTTTATCAACAACAAATGCTATGCCAGGAAGAGAGGTAGTTTCCACTCAAAAGAAGGATGACTTGCTTGCTGCTTTGTCCTGTCAGCTGTGAGCAGCAGAAAATATTCTTGGATCAAAACCCCAAAATGAAGCAAAAAAGAAAAAGAAAGTTGTTCTATAACATACACACTGTAACTGTAAAAATATGACTGCCTTGAAAGTGTTGGACTGGGACTCGTAGGAAGGAAAATGTCATCTTCACATGGTTATTGTATTCGATTTGATGATCCATTTCTTTTTAAAATTAATACCTTTTTTGTTCAGATGTTCATCTAAAGAACAGAGAAAACATGGCTTTTTCCTTTAATTCCATTAGTTAGTTCCTTTTGCTGACAACAAATTCTAAATTCTGTGTTGATGAATCAGTTTCTTGTGGCCAAATAAGAAGTACCCTTTTTAATAACTCAGAGACATCTGAAGTACCAAATGATGCTGAGATAAGAGTGGACAAAATTTTCTTCCACACAGACAGTGATTGAACTTCACCTGCTGTGCCACCAAGATTAGTTTAAAACATCTGCCAGTGCAACTTGTGCACTGTTGGCACCTGTAAGAGAACACTTACAGATGTTGGGAGAATTTATTTTTTCTTTCTCTCTCTTTCCTTCTCCTTCCCTTTCTGGTTTATTTTTCTATCCAACTGTAGAGCTATTCATGTGTAATTTGCTGACCACTGAGGACTGTATGTGAAAAAAAATTACCAGGCATTTTTAAGTGTTCCAGATAAAGGTAATCTAACAAAATGTAGGTGGTGCATGGTATAGAATTGCCTGAAGAGAATCAGAAGCTGAAGTGACAAATGTAACAGATTCACCTTCTAGTTCTCTGAGTGCATAGTGAATGTATAGCAAATACACTAATGTTCCCCATAGTGATTTTTTTTTCTTATTCTCTAGCTCCTGCTAAGTATGAATGTGGAAAATCGAAATTCAGACCAAAGTTGTGTGCTCAAAGGATTGTTGCTGGGTGTGTTTCGCATCCACACTCCTGGCCCTGGCAGATCAGTCTCCGTACCAGGTATAGCCATTCCCCACTGCATTAGGCTTTACATGCAAAGAAAACTTGCCTTTCATAGGATGTTACAGTACATGGTTACAGCATTCTAAACTTGACTTTAATTTAAAAATAGCTAAAGGCTAAATATGTGTGCTAATCTTAAAGAAGGTCATTTAGACAACTGAGAATGACTGTTTTGTGACAAATACCCATAGGATCAATAAAAAAGGCAATTTCAAAAACATTTTCACTAGAGGGCAGAATGACTTTAAATCTGTTACTATATTCTACAATAGAATCAGTACCCTGTGTGTAGAAGCAACAGTTTAAAGTATGGCTAGCACAGATCTTGATCTGTCCTTCCTTGTAAGTATTTGATCCTACTAGCAAAGTTATTAACAAAACCAGGAATCAAGGCTAGTTGCAGAGCTTTCTGACTGTGATTAGAGCTAGAAAAAGTCCGAATCTCTAAAATACTGAACCTCACTGCACACAAGGTTTTCCAGTAGTAGAAATACTGGTTAAGAGCAAAGATCTATGTGTTTTCTTATAAAAATACTCACAGAATGCTACTGTCACTATAAGAAGCAGGAAGAAAAGCAAAATATTTCTTAATTAAATTGTGGCATAATGTCTTTAGTTTCTAAAGGCACACATGTTATAAAGATTACCTGATAAATTACAGTAGAATTAACCTCCCTGTCTTAAACCAATGCCCTTTTCATGCCTTTCTGTTCTATTACAGTTATGGCCTGCATTTCTGTGGGGGAACTCTGATAGATCCTCAATGGGTTCTTACTGCCGCTCACTGCTTAGAAAAGTAAGTATCTGTTATAGCCTGCATCTTCTGACACTACATAGAAAAGCAGAGGAGAAACAAAAGAAACCCTGTTATTCAAACTGTTATTCAAACCTGAGCTGGCTGCAAACACCTTGCAACAGTTGAGAATTGAGATGAGTCTGTTTGCCATTCATTAAAGCTGAGTTTTGGCTGGAAAAGAAAGTGGCAGTGGTAGCTTTTGCCAAATTGATTTCATGTGCCATAATAAGGGATTAAGTTTACACCAAAGCTGGCTATCTGGCTTTGAGAGAGCAAGGTGCCCAACAACATCATGAGTGGTCTATGTCCTGGGTGTGGATTCATCAGCTCAACATGTGCAATCATTTCCAATAGGTCCTCACGACCAGCTGCATATAAAGTGTATCTTGGATTACACAGAGAAAGAGCATCAGAGCCATCAGTACAAAAACGTGATGTTGAGAAATTGTTCAAGGAGCCACGCAGAGCAGACATTGCTCTGCTAAAACTGAGCAGGTACTCTTTCACCTGAAGTATTCCTTTGTTCTGATGGGGCAAGTTGACTAAAAAGTGATTGCTGCTGTTGTAGAAATGTGTTTCTGCACGTACTATATTCAAGTAGTGATTTGAGACCCTCTCTTTCTTCCTTTTCTGCAGAAGCTCCAGGGCTTCAGAAAGAGAAGGGGCTGCCTTGGGAGGGGAGGAAGGCTAGGGGCAGTGACCAGGCTGGCAATGCACAGGGTGCCAGCCTTAATAAATGAGTTTTGGCTGCACCTAAAGGCAGGTCAGAGAGACTTAGGTTCTGCTGTGTGCTAAGTGTCCCGTTGGAAAGTGATTTATAGCCAGACTGAGTGTGGACAGAGCAACTATGTGTTAAATGCCACTAATCCATGCCCTTGGTAATAGCTTTGCAATTAGGTTTTGTTGGCTATGCATTAACCTAAGTCAGAACATTCTCCTAGACTTATCTTGGTGCTTTTTAGTATCAAAACACTCTAACTGTTCTCCATTTCAGACCTTTTCCATTTGTGTATCACTTTCTGAGGGATTAGAGCCTTAAACATAACCAGTTTTGCATATCAGAAAAAATCCTTACCTGAAGCTATGGATTTCAAAGACAAAAGGCTGAGTGCATATAAAGGCTTTTTAGAAACCTGAAGGTGGTATCAAGTATAATTATGCCAGTAATTGTTCCTGTTTGTTTCTTTCAGCCCAGCAGTCATTAACGATCATGTAATCCCAGTTTGTTTACCAAAAGAAAATGCTGTGTTAGGAGGAAGAGAGGAGTGCTATGTGACAGGCTGGGGGGATACAAGAGGTGAGACATATTTAAATGCTCTGTGTTTGGAGACTGGTTTATACTTGCATCCAAAGTGTATTCTCTTTGTGTCCTAAACAAGCTATTGATGAGAAACTTACTTCATCAGAATTCACCAGGGCTGCCATTCCTTCCACTGCCTTCCTCTGCCATAGATTCTCCTAAGTCACTCAGAGCCATGTAAACTGAAATCCTCTAAACTAATACTAAAAGAAGAGAGTAAGACCTAAGGAGCTGGAGCAGGTCCAGAGAAAAGCAACGAGCACAAGTGCTATGAGGAGAGGCTGAGGGAGCTGGGGATGTTTAGCCTGGAGAAGAGGAGCCTCGGGGCAGACCTTATCACCCTCTACAACTACCTGAATGGAGGTTGTAGTCCGGTTGGGGTTGGTCTCTTCTCCCAGGCAACCAGCATTAGGACAAGAGGGCACCCACACAAGCTCTGCCAGGGGAGGTTTAGGTTGGATATTAAGAAGAGATTTTTTACGGAGATAATAATCAGACACTGGAATGGGCTGCCTGGGGAGGTGGTGGATTCACCATCCCTGGAGGTTTTCAAGATGAGAATGGATGTGGCACTTAGTGCCATGATCTAGTAACCACGGTAGGGTTAGACTCGATGATCTTAGAGGTCTTTTCCAACCTGGGTGATTCCATGATTCTATGAACTCTTCTCTCTCAGTCCACTCTGCTTTTCCCCAAAGTTGGATTTACTCAATTAGAAAGAAAGTTTTTCTAGATTTAGGTTATTTCTTAATCACATAAGTGTGAGTTTGCTCGTTCTCTTGAATAATGATTCCTCCCAATCAACCTGGTTCACATCTCACAAATATAGAACCCTCATTTTCAAAACCTCCCACTCTGCCTTGGTTGAGAAGTGCTTTGGTACATTTTCTACCTCCTTGCCCATCATGCCATGCAACTGTTTACTTTGTTCCTTCTTTCTTCCATAGAAAACTCAGATAGAGACAATAAAATGGTTTGGGAATAACTCCCACAAATATCAGTGGGTACTGGACCCACGTGGCAGTGCTATAAGAGCAGGAAGGTCAGTCAGTGCAGTGTGGATATTGATAGGTAGTAGAGTGTGATAAGTACCATAATACTGATAATGCTTACTGATTTTGGTATATCTTCGTATTACACATAGGAAGTATATCCATATGCATAAACACTATGCTTATTTTACTGCTTACCCATATCCTGTTGTTTGTTGTGTGAATTTGATAATCACCTCTGTCATACATTCTGTTTTGGTTTCATTTTTATTTTCAAAGGAACTGGTGGTGATGGCTACTTAAAGGAAACTGGGTTTCCTGTCATCGAGAATAAAGTATGCAACCGCCCTGAATTTTTGAATGGTAGAGTCAAAAAGAATGAGCTCTGTGCTGGGAATATTCATGGTGGCACAGATACCTGCCAGGTAAGAAAGTCTATGACCATCAGAGTTGGTTGTAAGCACATTGAAATCAAATAGTGATTTGCTTTCTGGGCTTTAGAGGCCCAGAATTATCCTTGGAATGTTATCACATCACATGGTATCTGAGCTGAAATATGCACACAGATTCTGCTCCTCCTTTGCTGCCTTGTCTGCTAGGAAGTGGGCAATTTTTCAGATAAGTCTGAACTACAAAGCACATGGCAACACATGGATGCACAAGCCAGATGTGTGGAAGCCAACTTAGAATGACAAATGATCAGATTTTTTTCTCCTAGATCACTTTGCTTGCCACACCTAGACTAGCTCAAATGTCTAAGCTAGCGTAGTTAACAATCTGAGATATCTGTTAGCAATTAAAGAGTGGAGCCTGCCATGCAGGCAAAACAAAGGGCAAAGCAGCTAGTAATTTGCAAGTGTCAGTGCCACTGACTCATCTAGTAACAACAGGAAGCTGTGAAGACCAATCAGATTCCTCCTCAACAAATCCACTTACTTCAAAAATAAATGTAATGCCTGGGTGATGGGAAGCAATGACTTCAAAAAAGTGTTCAACAGCATGCATAGAGAGCAATTCTCTGACTAGAACTCCAGTGTTTCCTCATAACTTGTGCAGCCCTCACGTGTGAGAGGTACTTCTGTTTCTGTGCCTCCCGTGAGAAGGCCATTCTTGCATGAGTCTGTCTGTGAAGGAATCATCCTGTTCTTTCTCTGCTTAGGGGGACAGTGGAGGACCTCTAGTCTGTCTGGACCAAGATAAATTTGTCCAACATGGAGTCACCTCTTGGGGTCTTGGCTGTGCACAACCCATGAAACCTGGTGTTTATGTTCGAGTCTCCAATTATATTACTTGGATTAAAAGTGTAATGGAAAGCAACTGATCCTGGGTATGGACCACCCTCTCCCAGAAAGCAGTACGCATATCAGAAGTACAAGATACCAAGTGCAATATTAAAGCTACAATCATTCATAAGAAAGTAAAATAAACATGGCCATCCATTTTAAATTGCTATAAATTAATAGTTATTGCCAAGAAACCCAACTGACTGTGTGTTACCCATTTTCTATATGTTCTGTGCTTTGCTGTGTTTGGCAGTAGACCTGCCTGAAATACACATGAAAAATCCTAACCTTAACTGTAACTGGACACCTGCATCTTGATCTTATATTAGGTTCTACAATGATGTTTTCTTCTAAGGTCATAATTTCCCAAGATGATGTGCTTTCCACAAAAGAAGAAAGGAGAATATTTCTTATTTTCTACGAGTTGTCTGAGCCTCTTACCAATTTAATGCTGCAAACCAAAGAAGAATTTCGTAGTACATGTCTTATATGCCTGTGTTTTATCAGATATACTCCATATCATTAAATACATGAGATGAAAAAAAAAAAAAGCAGCAGCATTTGGTTTGCATTTTTATATTTTTTATTGACATGGAAATCTGTGTCAGCAAAAGTACAAATGTTGCATCAAAGATATAAAACAGTGAATAAAAATAGCCCCACCATTAAGTTAGTCCATAGTCAAGACAGAGAAATAACTGTTCATCATTACAGCAAGTAATGACAATGCATTTAACATATTATAAAGTTGTGCTGTTCATTGTACCCATTTGTTTTATTGTTTAACTCTAGCTGACTACATAACTGTTAGAGGTGCATTTTTCTTCTCTAAAAGAAAATCATGTACACATGCCTGTGGTTATAGGAAGTGAAAGCTTTAACATTTAGAAATGCTTTCCAGGGAAAGCATTGACTCACGCTTACCAAAGCTAAACACTTGCTAGCTATGAACCTCTGCTCTCATTCTGCACCCCTTACACATCAGCCAGGGAGCACCCCACAGGTGTCTGGAGACCTCTGACTCTGCTTGGGATCCACCTGCATCCCCAGGGTGTGCCAAGTATACTCCAACTAACACAGCTATTTCCTGGGATGGGATTTGTCTGGTCTATTTTCTGCAGAGCAGAGATCCACTCTCAGGCATGCCAAGCTCTGCATCATTTTTAGATTGTCTTTTTTCTTTTTCCCTCCCATAGCCTTGAAGGATGACTCTATTAAACAGAGTTAGGTGGCAGGGTGATTTGTGAAGCTTCTACATCTGGAGTCTGATTCTGGGAAATGCAATCATGTCAAGGCATTGCTTTCCTGAGCAGGAACAGCCCTGATAAAGCACATCCCACCCACCTGTCTGGTCTGGTCTGCAGGCTTCACTGAGCACAAATACCCTTCTGCATATTTTCCATATATATGCATTTGCTCATTAAGCAAGCCAAGAAATCTGTACAATACTTTCCTGGCAACAGAAAGTCTGTGTTGCAGCTTGGTCTTTGATTTGTTAAACTCTTTAGATGCGAACTCTTGGAGGCATGGTTAATACCTGGCTTGTAGACAGAGAAACCAGTGGCCCTGGTAGACTTGCCAAACTGGCTAAAAATGCCAGGACACGCCTGAGTGGCTACAGAAGTCCCACCTCATAACCTTTCAGAGAGCACCGATTGTTATCTTTCTCTTCTGCAAGAGTGTCAGTGGCAATAAAAAATTCCATTTGTCACTACTAACCATTCACACAGACTAGATGAAGTAAACTGGCACATTTGGTGGCAGCAGCATATTGGAACCAAATAGCACATTCACCTGTTTGTTGGTCCAAGGAACCTCTTTGCTGGTAGGAAGCACACAGCTCCTGAGTTTCTGTGGTCAGGTTGTTTATGTGCGTTTGGTGATGGTAAGGTGATCCTTGGTCTGTTGTGTACCTCACATCTCTCACTGAGCCTCTGAAGCATACAAATGCTAGACAACTATAGCTGACAATGTTTAGCCTCTCCTTGAAGAGGTGTCTCTCGCTGAGTGAGCTGAGTCACAACAGCCTCTTTAGTGTCAGCCCATGCGGTTTAGGAGAACACCACTGTGCCTCCTGAGAAATTTGTAGTGCTTTCATATATGTATTAAGTGGTTTGAGGCATATATGAGTATAGAAAAACTTGTTTTAAACAAACAGCCCACCTAGTGACCTGCGTGCCTGTGTGCACACACCTCCATGAGGTTGGTTTCCTCTGGGGTTCTCCCAAACTGAATTTCTCCCAGTGACTCCATCACCTCATCTGTCTTCACTCACAACAGTGTAACCCCTCTGTCACCAAACTGCTGGTCGTACAACAGGTTACTACCCACTTCATGAGGCAACACAAAGTCTCACAGAGACAGGAGGATTTTTTGACTTAGAATATCCCTGTTAGAGACAAGAGTTAGCACAGAAGCAATTAACATATTACAAACAATTACAAACTTCATCTGAAGTTGCTAAGTACTATCATATTAGGAGTCAAAACATACACACAGGCTTTTTTCTGCTGTCCTTTGCAAAATGAATTTTTAGCAAATAAGTAAATTCAGACTTCTGGCACCGCCCCTAGCCATTTTACCTACTGAAAAGTATTTGCTTCTATTATTTTCTGAGCAACACATGATGCTTTTCAATATCTGAAGGGGCCTACAAGGGAGCCAGAGAGGGGCTCCAAGTCTGTGTTGACATAGAAGTTTTCTCTCTGTAGCAGTTCCTGTTTTGTGTTGTCCTCTAGATCAGTCAGATATTAAATGAGACACTCATTTAATTTCATATCTTTCAATCACTACTGAGTTTTGCTAACCATCCCATTGACCTGTAACTATGCCTTAGAGGAAGTTGGAAACAGCCTTGAAAGACAGGCCTTTATCACTAATTGCTTAAACTATGCAAACATTAGACTGAGATCACTGTTAAAGGTCCTATTTTCCTCCAGCAGGGCTGGTGATAAGGGCAATTTCTGGGAAAGGGCAGGGATAGTTGGGAACTGTTGAAATGCACAGTATATTCCTCACCATAGGAAACCCTTCTCTGCAGGCACCTGTCTATATGCAGTCTTAGGATGGTGAGGCTGGAGTAGTAGTCATCCAGTTTCACTGACTGTAAGGTAGTGCTACTCATTTGTGGTATGAACCTTCAAAACTCACTCCTACATTTGCTTATGCCAAATATGTTGTTTTCTGAGCTTATAAGGTCCTTTACAAGAGCTTGTTGACTTTTTTGAATTCTCTGCTCATAACAGAATACCTTTTGCACACCACATCTTTTGAAGTCCTTCCCTGTGACCAGTGTATTGTTTACCAGTCAGTGGCCAGGACCCAATGCTTGAGGGAGGTTATACAGCAGGAAAGGAAAGCAGTTGGTCCCTGCTATCTGCTTCCAGGGCCACATAGTCTGACTATTCTGCTACATGTCAGCTTCAGAAAACCAAGACCAGTTAACACTACTCTCCATAACCAAAGCTCCTGTCTCATCCCTGCCCATCTTCCCAAGACAGCTTAATATCCCTGTCAACAAACCAAATAATTTATCCCCAAGATTGAAAGATGACAAATAATAATAATGAACAGAAGACAGAAATTGCAGTTCACCTGACAGTGGTGAGGGTGAAGGAATTTGGTTTGTAGGGATGGGCAGAAATTGTGATTTGGAAAGGAAGAAATCAGCATGTTCTTGAGAGAGGTTTGGAAAAGCATCCATCAGGCAGAGCGGGCAGAAGCCCTTCACTCAGAGATATATGGGTCACTGGCCAGGGCACAGGACAATGGAGTGTCACATGAACACAGCTGGGTCTGGGGGAAGGCTCTACGGGGCAGCAGGAGAATCTGACCTGCAGAGCTAATGCCCTGTGGAGGGTATGACACCTATATAAAGCCCTGAAAAGGAGAGGAGGGGGACTGCTGCCACATTTCAGAAAGCTCTTGAACAGGGAGGGAAGCAGGGCTTTTGTTGCAAAGGGTCCCTGTGGAAGGCAATCAAGGAGAGGTTTGCCTGAGGCACACTGATGATTTTCATCTCTTCCAACCAGAAAAAGAGCCACCCTGATCAATACCCTCCTGCCTGAGACATCCTGTCTTCGACTCGTCCGGATTCTTTGGGACAAAGGAGAACAAGTTGAAATACTAATTCTCCCCTCCTCAAAGTCATCTAAATCTTAAACTAGCAATACCATTTCAAACCCTCCCCATCCAAATATATCCTAACAAAGAAACAAGCAAATGGCTCAAATAGATATAGAAATAAATACAAGCTCACTGAGCTGGATAGTGCATCTTTTTAAAGCTGTTCTGTTCTCTACCAAGAACCACAAAGTGGTCCCTTCTTGCAAACAGCATAGTCCGGAAAAAAAATTTATTCCATATTCATAGAAAAATACACTACTTCTTTTAAATGTCCTTAAGCTTGGAAAAAGAACATGAAGTGTAATCCATATTCTGCAGCAAATTTTGAAGTGATGTCAGGCAGACAACAAATTCCCAGTATGGGAACACAGTCCTTTGCTCAGTGCTGTCCTTCAAAGGTCAAATATAAGAGTTGGTGTCACGGTGTTTCCGTTTCTTGCCACATTGGCCAAAACTACTGAAGAAACAGAAGGAGAGAAGGGCATAAGGGTGAAAGAAACAGAAGAACATAGTTCAAGTTGTAGTCTAGCCTGCAGTACTGAAACATTTATGTTTTGCATAGCAAAATTTCTCTTTCTTTAGTTTGTACATTGAATCAAGCAAAAATTGTTGATGTAATATCCAAAGCCTCTGCTTGAAATATTAACATACAGCGCTAAATCCTCAAAATATCTAGCCAAGGTATAAATGTTCCCTGCACATACGCAGTGCAGCGGAGAGTCTGGCTTGCTGTGTGCCAGGAGTGGGAAAGCTGTGCCTACAACTCATCCATCTCATACATGACTTCTCAATGACTTCACACATTGTGGAATGAATTGCTTCCATCATAAAGGGCCCTTCTTCACAAGATGCTTTCACTGAGCTAATGTCTGTTTTTCTTGAACAGAGACCTACAGGCTATGCTTTGCAGAGTCTTTCTTGCACACTATTACAGTCTGCTTCCACAGATGCATAGGACAACTTTATGTCTCTGTGAGAAAAATACAGATTTTCTCCCCATACTTTTTTTTAACAGCCTTGCTTACTGGCACTGAAAAGTCCAAGTTTCTATTGAGAAAAGTCCCATCTACTCATAATATCAACCTAGCAAAGGAATTTACTTTGACATTTGGAACACATCAATAATTTATGACAGCTAGTAAAGTTGGAGGAGAACACCCTCAGAAAACCTCACCCAAGTAAAAGTAAGAATATACATCCCATACCTTGAAAGCTGCTCCACATCCTCCACCGTCTCTGGTAAGGGGATTCCCTTTGTCTCTGGTAAAAGCAATACTAGGAGCCCACAGGCAACTGCGAGAATACCTAAAATGGACATTGAAGAAATACAAAAGCAATTAGAAAACTGTTACTTTTTTTATTTTCAGGATTTATCCACGAAGGTAAATTTATTCAGATTAAGTTTGAAGTGAGATTTTTTTTTAAGTGCATCAGCTATTTCTGATTAACC
Organism: Acanthisitta chloris; assembly: GCF_000695815.1. Lineage (NCBI taxonomy): Eukaryota > Metazoa > Chordata > Aves > Passeriformes > Acanthisittidae > Acanthisitta > Acanthisitta chloris. Next base: position 82,186 of record NW_008670803.1, read on the forward strand.
TACTCTAATCAAACAGCTTTATGCTACATTGCTTTAACCTGTTAGAAAATCACTGGAGGTCTAGGAGTTCGTTTGCAGCCTGATCTCCCTAAAGGGAGGTCTTAGAAATCAAAAACCAGAGATAAGTGCACATGGGCAAGTGTATACAAACTGCACTGGAGCCTGGATAATATTTCTCACATAAGACAAGTCTGCCTTTGCTCAAGGGCCTCTGTCACACAAATATATCTGTGGTTCTTTCTCCATCCGGTTTCAGAAATCATTGAGATTTTCCTGAAATACTCTCTTCATGTCTCCATGGCCAAAGTAAATTATGTGATTCAGAATAAAAATTTCTCCTTGGAAAAGAGCATTCAGATACAGAGCCAATCTGAAATAGGAATGGCTATTTCAGAATAATTTCCTTCATAGATATAATTTAAATAATGTGGTAAGTCAAAAATAGAAGGGCTGAAACAAAAAATAAAATGTTCCCTGACTGTTTCACAGTCCACTCTGATCCTCTCTGATTTTGTAGCTGTTTACGTAAGACAGAAGGAATTTGTGTGTCCTTCAGCAGCAGCAGAATTTCAGAATTAGATAATATGACACTGTACTCTTATGAATGTCTATTCTTGGAATAATGGTAATATTTTTAAATGTCTTTCTCTTTTTTGTTTTCAGCTAAAGTTGTCATTAGCACCAATTTCCCTTCATATTTTATCCTGTTCATTTTAACTTTTTCCAGTCACATCTATCTCCTGGAAGTCTGGTTTAGCCATAGACTCCCATTTTCTTGTTGGAAATAAGTAATTTGCATATTTCCCCCCCCCCCCCCCA
>NW_008670803.1:83029-83488 GCF_000695815.1 Acanthisitta chloris
TTTTCAAAATGCAACTGAGGGAAGGAATTTGACAGAAATACAGAGTTACTGATAACACAATATCCATAGTCATAAATATACCTACCAAAAAATCCAAAGTAAATATTTTTTAAAGGATATCAGCATCTACTCTTGGGAGCCTAAGCCTACTTCTTTGCAATTACAGAACCTAGCTGTAAAGTTTCTCAGCACCTCACATAGGATTTTTTGTGCTCCTTCGACTAAGTTATCCAAGCAGACCTGAGCTTTTCCATACTGAGCTGTGAAATCACTCACATTTCATTTCCATCTCATTTTCATTTGTTATTCAGCCTCTTGCTCTAGGTATGAAGGTTGAGAGTCACTGGTCTGAGGGGGAGTTGAGGCAGTACACTACTTTTTGCCCAGAAAAGCTCTTTTAGGAGGAGACTATTTAAACCAAATCTTACTGAAAATAATGAGAGGTAGCTCCAACCAGAT
>NW_008670803.1:83525-137870 GCF_000695815.1 Acanthisitta chloris
CACCTAGGTCACACAGACTTGAGCACAGGGAAACACCAAAGTTTCTGCAAAAGAAAAATAGTGCCAGATATTTAAGAGGTGCTACCAAACAGATCAACCAGCAGTTTAAGGAGCAGAATGTAGACTTAGCTCCAAAATTCTCTCCTCAGCATATGCCATCCACATTGAGCAGTGGTTATTCAGCTGGGAAACTCTGGAGAAAACCAAGTTTTATTAAACAGCAGTGAAAAATTAAATGGGGAAAAGCAGAGGGAAAAGTTGAAAGATTCCTGGGAGATTTTGACATACCTCAGTGTTGTGGGGTACAATTCACTGTTCACTAGATAGACAACTTCAAAAGCTATTGTGATGCTCAGTCTTCCCAGCGTGGCAACTGTCGTTTTGAGCCATGGTATATCTGTTTATTAAAAAAAAAATACCAATGAAATGTGCTTTGCCACACCAGCAGAGCATTTCTGACAGCCCCAGGCCCTGTCAGCAGAAGTTATACCACAGGAACATGGATCAGTGCAAATCAGAATGGAAGACCACTGGTGCAGGTATCAATATATAGGGATATTATGTTGCAAGAAACATTGTTGAGTCACCTCCCAATGCCTTCTGACCACAAGGAAGATACCCCTAAAGGTGCATAGAATCATCATTTGGGTTGGAAAAGACTTTTAAGATCATTGAGTCCAACCATTAACCCAGCACTGCCATGCTGGGTTAATTGACAACTAAACCATATCCCTAAGTGCCACAACTGCGCATCATTTAAACACCTCCAGAGATGCTGCAGTCAAATAATCCTCCCTAGAGCAGGCCACCTATCCTTTGTAATTTGTCTAGCCACTGCATTTTAGACACACTCCCAATAATACTGCTCCTGGCTGTCCTGCCCTTCTCTTCTCTGGTGCTTGTCTCTACCTGACATGGCTGGCCCAGGGACCTGATGCTGCCCCAAAGGCTCTGCCCAGCTCTCCCAGCTATGCTTGGTCTCTGGTGCACAGCCACTGCCCTGTATACATCAGTGGGAAGCCCATATACATCAACAGGGGTGCGACGGTGATGTCCACACAGCAGGGCACAGCTGCCCCATCTCATTGTGCACAACCCCTCAGCAGTCCAAGTGGCCTCTCTGGAGAGCTGGTGGCCTCTGAAAAGGCATCACAAGGAATGCAATGAGCTCTTCTGCAATGCCCTTGGGAGAGGACAAGTCTCCTGCATGTTCTAACCACAACTAGGCAGACGGGGAGGCAAGTGAAATAGCAAGCCTGAATCTGGCACAAAGGGGAGCTCTGCCACTGGAGAGGGCCCTGAAAGTGATGTGTTTCCTCAAAACTTCAATAGAAAGAACAAGAAAACATTTCAGCTTGCTCTGAACCCAGAATGAGACACTTGGGTTTATTTCCCTTCCAAAACAACCAAACAAACAGCCATTAAATCTCATTCCGTGTTGTGAGACGCTGCCTTTGCCCTGAAAAGTTCTGTTTTCAAACACATGTAAGAAAAGCAAAGGCTGGAATGAACAAAACTAATACACATTGTCTCTCTGGCACCCCTTCAGTCCATCAGACCCCTGAGGTGAGGGTGACGTCTGTGTGCCTCCTCCCTCTGCCAGGGAACTCAAACTGTGTGAGCACCCCAGTGTGATGGGGCTCTCATAAGCTGCCACTGCAGCTTTTCCCATCTGTATAAACAGACTTTTCTTGAAAGAAGGGCTCAGGTGTCTCATCTGCAAGTATATGAATCCCCAGGCTGTCCTCTCCTCACTTGGGCAGGGTCTCCTCAGCTCTCCACCACTACTGAGAGCAGGCTGGTGGAAGCATGTTGCTGGCCTCAGGCCACCACTTTCACCCCTCACTCAGGCCATATCAGCCCCACACAATGCTCTTGCTCTAACCCCAGACCTGATGCCCCATGCTCAGCATATGGTATGGTCCAAAATGCATGAAGGTGCTGGAAGAAGGTGTACTGCAGGAGTAATTCCCCAGTGCCACTCTTTGTTTCCTGCTCCTGCAACAGCCCTCAGTCCAGGTGATCAACAGGCCCCAGTCCCTAATGTCCCAACAGAACCTTGGTACTTTTTTAACTGATAGAAAACAATGCTGGCAAAGCCAGCAGACAACATGGTGACTAGACCCTCTGTGTCTGAATTGCTGTGCCCTGTGCCATGGAGCAAGGGTGGCTGGCATCCTCTCATAATGTGATGGCTCTTCTGGGAGACACTCAGAAATGGGAACCCGGGGAAAATCTACCAGGACAGCAGAGTCAGTCTTTATGAGTTTCAGTGGTCAAACCAGTGAAAGCAATGAAACTCCTCAAGCATATGGTATTAATTTTCAATATTTTTGGAGGAATCCCTTCTAAGGGAGCCTAACTGACACAGAGGTGAACCAACAAACCTCTTTGAAGGATTTCACTCACAACAAACCTAACTGTTTCCATGGGCACATCTTAGTCTGGAATTTCACTTCTCATGGCTCTTCTCTAGGAATACTATTGTCCTGTGACATAATTTTGGGAACTAAAACCTCTAAGACTGGCCTAACTTTGACTGGAATATTTCTGGGGAAGGATAAGCCTCTCTAATGTCCATTCAGCTACTGGTCTCCAACTAAGCTGAGGCAAAGCATGATCATATGGTTAGATACTATTCAAAGCACCTCCAAATGCTTCCCTGGGGATAAAAACCCAGTAACTTAAAGGCAGGGAAAACAATTTAAAGAAAAGCTGGAAGTGTTGGGAAGCCTGTATACTATATCTGACATTTTAGTTGTCCTTGAAACCAGATAAGAATGGCTTATCAAAAGCCATGTCTTTCTTCCAATCTCTTAACATTGCCCAAACCCCTGGGAGGGTGAGGGCAGGGCAACAATCTCCATGTTGTCTGCCATGGCTCCTACACTGTGTAGTGGTTCGCATTGTTTTATTTGCAAAGGAGAAGACCACCAATATGTCTCACCTAAATCACTGATTTCTTACATCGTGTCCTCCATGTCAGGGAATGTATTTTCCTTTCATGTATACTTTTCCCTTGCATTCGCCTTCAAAACTAGTACAAGGTCTTTATATACATTTTTCTTTGAGACTACCCCCAGCTGTTCCTCACAACCCATCAAAGATATGGCCATTCCATATCCAAAGGACATCTACATGCAAATAAGGTATGTTGTTCTATGACTGCAGTGCTGCTTGCATCACCAGATGCTTTTACTTTTTTCTGTAGTTTTGTGTGGCTTTCTGTCCTTGCTTAGGGGGTGTCAGAGACAAGCCATTGACCTAAAGAGCCTTACAGTGGGAATGGAATTACCTTCTGGCAAGAAGGCAGTAATGAGACATGCGATGCCTGCCACAATGTTGCTAATTGCAAAGGGCAGGCGCCGGCCAATGCGATCAATTGTCACTATGATTAGGAAAGCAGCAGGCAGCTCCACAGCTCCTGAGATGAAGAAGTCCAGGTAGAGGTTTCCTCCAACAATTCCTAGGCGCATGACAAGCCCTTGGTAGATCAGGGCACTTGTGAACCTAAATAGCAAAGGGAAAAAGTGTTGAGAGGCAAACAAATGATTGCAAGCAGCAAGACCCTAAAAGTCACAAGGGAATCTTTCCTCAAAACCCACCACCCTGGTAACAAGCTGGACTGGCATGGGCACTCACCAGGCATACATCAGGATGAGTGTGCACCTCCTCATCTGGGGAGTCCTCACCAGGTCAAGAAAGGAGGGATTGCTGACCTCCTCATTGCTAATAGTAATCTGAGGAGACAAGTAAGCAGTAAACTGTCAGAGGTCAGGCAGGCACTAGGGCAGAGGTTCTGTGTAAACATAGTGATCAACAATATTCCAGTCTAGCATTCCATGCTGATGAGGCAGTTCACTGCTTATAGCACTCCAGAACAGTGAGTATGTAACAGAACAGCTTATAACTGGACACGACTGTGGGCTTTTCTCAATGATGACCACGCAAAAATTGATTTAAAAATCCCCAAACCTAGCTTGAGAGTGGAAAAATTATTTCATTGTTGTCAGCTGAGAGAGGATGACTTGCATTTTCTTGGAAGGCAATAAGTGGTTGTTGTCACATCAGTCACAGAGAGCAGAACTGCCTTCTGCCAGAGATGGCAGAAAGAAGGAGACTGGCAGGAAGGGCAAAGTGATGGGCTGAGGGAAGCAAGGAGAGAGCAGGTGAGCAGCAAGCAATGGGATCTGGAACATTGCTGGTGGCACAGCTGGGCAGCAGGAAGAAAAGGAGAGTGTGAGAGAGATCTGTGACAGTGCTTGGGTGCTACAAAATATTCAACTGGTCAAATGCAGAGGGTCTTAAAATACACAAGCAGTGTGCTGAACATGGCTTCTACTCTGAAAGAACAACACCCCTGCTAAGTGGGAATTAATGGTCCTCATACTGCCTACAAAGTATAATAAATCTGTTCTCAGCTTCCTCCAGTAGAGTCACAATGAGGCACTCAATGAAAACATTAATTAGAAGGTTTAACAATAACAGAAATGGGCAGGATTTCACACAGTCTGTGTTTACATATTGGAGTTCATTGTTGTAGGTATTGTGGAGTCAGAATATTAGCAGGGCCAAAAAGGGATTAGGCACATTGATGGAGGCTGTTTTGAACCTTGGCCAGCAGTTTTTAACTGTGATGTCCAAGCCAGGTGGGGAACCCTTCTTTCCTATGTCGTTTGGCAGGTGAGGAAGCGACAATGAAGAGAAGAAAGAGGTGGTTTTAGACAGGGGCAAATCATGATACTGCCCAAGAACTGGCAGCCACAGCTGGGATTGCCATCAGCCCTCAAAGCAGTTGTGGGAAACATGGGGTTAAACCTGATGCATCTTTTTAGGAAGATGACAGTCAGGGTGGCTGCTCTCTCAGCTATTACCCCGTCCTGATAGGAGGTCTAAGAGCAATGAGAGGAGCAAATCCCTCTCTACTGCCACCACACCAGCTGCCCACACAGGTGCAGGAGCCCAGGGAAATGATCCCAGGCAGTGGGGACACATGGGTGAAAGGATGATGAAGTGCAAGTGAACATGCAGATCCATGATGAGAACATGGGTAAAGCCAAAGGCATTGCCCAGGGGTCTCATCAGCTCAGCCAGGGGTATGCCCAAAGCTTTCACCCTTTATTTGGGGTTTTTTATATCATAAGATAGCTCAGCTGCTTTTCAGTGAGATCTGGCTGGATGTAATTCCACATGACTTTTTTATAACTGAGTGACATAAAGCTTTGTAATTAAGACAGAGAAATCCCACATTTGTTTGAACTTTCTTTGTACTGTCTCTTGCTTTTCTTCTGTAATCAGAGCCAGAATTTTCCTTCAAAGCACTGCCACTTCTGCTGCAAGCCAGAGCCCTTTCTGAGGCAGACTGGGGTTGCTGGGTTGGTCCACTGCTCTTGGACTCACTCTCATAGTATGGCTATAAAGCTGCCATGCCTGTTGTTTATAGGAACAGGCTGCCAGCCATCAGTTGTGACTTTGTGCAAATATGGGTTTAGTTTTCCAAAGGACTAAGGATAAATTCAGCACAGCTGCTACCATATATTTTTATGTCTTAATAAAGTCATAATAATCCCAAGCATGACTGAGCACTTTTTTTATGGATGAAAAAAAATCACTGTGGAGAGTCAACTCTTTGTAGTGGAAAATACCCTTTTTGTTCTTTAAAGTAAAGGAGAGCTTTGCTGTTCACATCAGTGCTGTCAGGAATTCAATGGCAGGACCCATGTTTCCAAAGATAGGCTATCTATCTGAAAACCCTGGACAAAGTTTTTTAACCAACTTCCCTCACATTTTCACATCCCAGCAAAATTACATATCATTTTTTCTGCAATAATTTTTAAAGCTTTATAGTTCTACACGTTTAATTTTGCATGGGACAGGACATCTACGTGTATTTATAACACTTACATATGTAAGTTAGTGCATGCAAAAAATACATATGTCTAGATATGTCTATATAAGAGGAAAAAATATATATCTATATATAAAGGGAGAGGGGCTTTGATCCACAACTGTCTTAAGAAGCAGCTCTTACTCAGCTGTTTGTAATTTATTCTGGTTTTGGACAGAGACCAAGAATTAAAAAACTAGTTTCTGCATGGCAACAAAACCTCAAGACTGCTACATCCAGAGCCATGTAAGGGACTTGGCCAATGAAGTTGATACTGACATAGTGGAAGATCTGAGCCAAAGTGCATTGATGGATAATGCCTCTCACTTCTCCTTGTCCCTCCACATCTGCAGCACTTTGTCTGATATTATGGAGTTGCTTCATGAAAGAGAAGTCTGACGTAGGTTAATGTGAGAAATACACTTGATCTGTGACTAAAGCACTTCCTGGAAATGCTTTCTTTTCTCTGGACAAAGCACAAAAGATGAGACACTGTATATTAAAAAGGTCCCAGGAACAGATCCAACACAAATCTGGATGTGTGGAGGTTAATCTGCTGCAGCTGTGAGTGGCTTAGGGTCATGGGCAAGGATCCTTTTGAAAAAAAAACAAAACTTTAAAGTATAACTTTAAACAAAAAACAGGGAAGGGCACACATCTCCCTTCTGAAGTGACATATTGGAAAGGCTGATGTTTAGAGAGGGGAAGTGGGTGTAGGAATGCAGGGCTGTGAAGGGGGAGCTGCAGCAGCACAACTTCTCACTATGTGTCATGGGTCATGCTTGGCACTGGGTAATGCTGACCAGGATGTGGGGATCTCACCAGTGTATATGTCCCAGCCAAACACAGTGATTCGTAGAATCATGGAATGATTTGGGTTGGACTGGACATTAATGATCCTCTAGTTCCAAATCCCTTGCCATGGGCAGGGACACCTTCCACTAGACCAGATTGCACAAAGCTTTGTTCAGCCTGGTCTTGAACACTTCCAGGGATGCAGCATCCATAGCTTCTCTGAGAAACCTGTTCCAGTGCCTCACCACCATCACAGTGAAGAATTTCTTCTGAACATCTAACCTAAACCTGCCCTCTGTCAGTTTGAAGCCATTCCCCCTTGTTCTGTCACTTCACGCCCTTGACAGAAGGCCTCTCCAGGTCTCTTCTAGGTTCTCTTTAGGTACTGGAAGGTGCTCTAAGGGGTCCCTGGAGAACAGCTCCTGCTCTCTCAGCCTTTCCTCAGAGGGGAGGTGCTCAGCCATCTGATCATCCTCATGGCCTTTCTCTGGACTCGCTCAAACAGTTCCATGATTTTTTGCAATCTCATGGTGTTTAACAAGGCCAAGTGCAAGGTGCTGCATGCGGTTCAGGGCAGCCCTCAGTATCAATACAGGCTGGGGAATGAATAGATGAAGAGAAGCCCTGCTGAGGACTTGCGGGTACTGCTATGACCCAGCAATGTGCACTTGCAACCCAGAAAGCCAACCGTATCCAGGGCTGCATCAAAAGCAGCATGGCCAGCAGGTCAAGGAGGGGATTCTGCCCCTATACTCCCCACCTGAGGTACTGCATCCAGCTCTGGGGTCTCCAACACAGGGATCATAGAATGGCTTGGGTTGGAAGGGACCCTAATGATAGTCCCAGTACTGAACCATGAGGTCAATGCTGCAGTAATCATGATCTGAGAGCAAGACCTTGCTGCCCAGCACAGAACAAGCCAAATGCTGCAATGACACAACAGTGTCATTTGAAATGCATCAGTCCTTTCAGTTCTGTCAAGACCACTTGTCATAGGACTGTAACTCTGTCATATATTGTTCTATTTTGTAAATAGTAATCGCAGACAGCACTTCCTCTGTTGCGACTATTGGGGCGTACTTTCCTCCTGTTGGGATGGAAGCAAATTTCTACTTAATTTCATATATTTTCATTTTGAGCTGTGAAAGAAGTTCTAGCAAAGGAGCCAGGAAAGTGGATACTGCTATCTCCATTGTCAGCTAAAATGGCAGCTGCTGTGAAATACCATTGGTCCTCAGGCTAGTTTCTGATATCTCCCACATAGTTTTTAAAGTAGGAGTGTTTCAAATGAAAGAGATGATTCATTGTTTTGCAAACTCCTTTTTTTCAGCCCATGCCTTTCCATCCAGTTCACTTTTACCATCTTGCAATTAATGAAGTAGGTGTGGGAATGAGACTCTCATTCTGGTGTGACATTTCAAGAGTGTGTCCATCACATAAAGAGAATGCATTTTAACACCATTGAACCTTGAAAGTTTAAGAAAGCTTAGAAAAAAAACCTCTTGCTCTAACAGATGACAGTACCTCTGAGTAATGTGGTGAGAGAAATTTCCCATTGTGTTTTGCAATTTTGCGCATGATTTTTATTGCCTTGTCTCCCTTTTTGCGTGTCAGGAGCCAACGTGGAGATTCAGGAACCACCCTGTAAGAACACAGAATTCATAAATAGAGATTTTACCCTTTAACATCATAAGTAAAACAAGTCTTTTGTCTTTTATCCTACGTTAACACAAAGCACACTGATTTTTCAGTCTTTGGGATACAGGAACTCTTTTGTGGACTGCTTTTCCACTCAATCTCCTGCAAAATATTTGATCCTTCTGAGCAAGAAATGAGAAAATAGACTATATGAATACTATGCAAAGCTGAAAAATAAATCTAACTCTTGCAGTTGCACAATGGTTGTCAAAAGTATGATAACCAACATGTAAACAAGGTGCCTGTAGAACAGCAATGCATAATGGAAGTCAACACTAAACACATGTAGTAACACGTACAGGCAGATCAGGAAACTTGTAGCTGTATCTTTCTAAGGTAGACACAGGCACACTCAAATGTATACATGTTTTATAAACTGAACACAAAGCAATACCACTGATGGGCATTTCAGTTTCTGCTAGCCTAGGTTTAAGATGATTCACAATTTAAAGGTTCACAGCTGGCAACATTTAAGGAAACAACGTGTAGGAAGAGGGTACATGACTTAGTTTCTTTGGGTCCACACCACAGGACAGCCATGCCTCACTGAGACAGGTGTTCACACAGCATAAGACTCTTCTTCCTCATTAGCTGTGCTGCCCAGCTCATGAGACCCATAAGGCAAGTTCAGGCTTGAACTGAGGAGACAATTAGAGGTAAAAGTGGGGTCTCATGGCAAACCCTGGGCAGAAAAAGGAAAGTAATCTATGTCTGCAATTCACTGAAAAAAAAATAAAGAAAAATTACAAAATCAGCAGTCTGCAAATATCTTCCTAACCTACAACGTCTTCCATCTGGAGACTTGGGACCACAGCAGGAGTCTCAAGGTGTTTGAATAGCAATAGCAATAATGGCAAGAGCAATGACTGCAACATTACCAATAGTAGAGCAGGAAGAGGAAGTTGGGCAGTGAAATGGCCAGTTGGATCCCCTGCCAGGTGGGAATCAAGTACGCAATTCCGGGGAGAATTATAATTCCCAGGGTAAAGAATATCTGAATCACAATTCCAACAATCCGCTGATCAGAACCAACAATCTCTGTTACTGAGCAGAGAGAAAGCCAAAATAAACAACACAGAAACAAACCTAATTCAAAAGAAAAAATATTAGTGGTGGAACATAAGGAAGGATAGTACTGTGTCATGTCACAGACCTGTCTCACCCAACATCTTGTCTTCAGCAGTGTAAGCATATCACCAAGCCTGTCCAGGGCAAACACGAGTGACACCTCCTCAATTCACTCACCCATTCTTCAGCTAGAGGGACTTCTGGCAGTGTGTTACCTACTGAGCTACGTAGAGCCAGAATAGGGCTTTGAGAATACATCATGCTCATGCTTACTGGGAAAAGCACTCTCCCTGGCACAGTTTTGGCACATGCCCCAGACAAGAGGATCCTTCGGGCAGAGGCTGCTCCCAGCAGGTAATACAGACAAGGGGAAGTGGGGAACAGAGTTTATCCATACCACGCTGGTTGCTCTGAGGGCTAAGGTGTGATCCAGTTCCAGTTACTAGAACAATTATAGCCTTTGCTGTTCGAGTTTTTTGAATCTTTTTGGTGGATTTTTTTGTTTTGTGGATATGTCTAATCACTCTGAAACCTACGTAAACCCATTTTTCAGACAATATGCCATGGCCATGATATCCAGAACTGAGACGAGCAATGCACAAAAACGTGGCTCCTGTTTGTTCCAAAACTGTCACCACTACGTAGACTTCAGATAAAAGCTTGGTTTGAAATACAGAGAAAACACTTCTTTTTAAATTTATATATTTTATTTTATTTATTTATTTATTTATTTATTTATTTATTTTACTAAAAGAGACATGTTACAAGTAACAATAATTTGTTTTGGCTGGCAATGCAGAGATACCACACCATTTTTGCTGATTATTCATCATGTCTGCATGGCTCAGGGACAACTCTATTGCATAAAGATAGCTGCTTACTACTAGTCCAGGAAGGGCTGGGTTGCATGTAAAAGTAAAGGCAGGTCCTTGGAGCAGCCTGAAACACAGATCAATAGCTTTGGCAATGTATTAATGGCAACATTCTTCCTGGTGCAACCAAACCTAAGATCCATACATGCCTCTTAAAAATGTTAAGTTAGTAAATACTCTGGGTGATCCCAGGACATAAGAGTAGATCCCTGAAAGGATTTAGAAGGAATTACTCTCTCCAAGAGTTAGGCACCTTGTTTAGGGCTGCAGTAACACACTGATCCTCAGGCTGCTGTATCTCTGAACCTTTCCCTAAAGTTAGGCCGTCAGATCTGAGCACTGAAAAACACACCTTTCTGTTAAAGCTTGGCCATTTTAAGGTAGCCATGAGTCTATCATAAAACATTTTGCTGGTTAGAGCACTTGCCAAAGTTTCAGGATAAGATCTCAGTTTAAAATTAAACCACGTGCTTGGAAGTGAAAGGAAAAGAGGCTTCTGGCCCTTTCACTGGATCTCGGACCTCAGCTGCCCAGCAGTGTAACTTCACCAAGAAAGCCAAGCTGCTTCTGGGCTTTAGAGGCTAACAGGGCTAGACAGGTATGTTTGCACATACGTCACCACAGTGTTCCCAGGTCTTACTACAACTGTTTATATCTGGTAGTAATTCTACTCTTATTCATCTAAATTCCATTAGGTATTTAAAGAAAGTTGTCACAGGCCTCACAGACAACAGCAATGGTACAAGTTTTTGCACCATATAATGATGCCATCACTGTGTTTTGGATTATAACAGTATATTACTGAATGGCTGATTTTGTTTTTAAGTAAACCTGACATCCCATCCCTAGTAGGATGCCTTCCTCAGTGGCTTGCTCTTCCATGCTCCAAGACTGCCTCTCTGAACCTGGCAATTATACAAGATACCACAGCAATATCATTTTTTCTCATGTAAAGTAAGCTTGCTATGCGAGGAATTTCATCACTATAGACTAGACTGATGGACTATAATCTACCAAAGATTTTGTATCCCTGCTCTTTTGATGCTAGTTATAAAAAAAAAAAAAAAGAAGCTTCCTTTCCTTTTGCCTTTTCGGGAATAAATAATCCCAATATGAACCCTTGTTCCCAACTTGACACTGAGCAAATTCTCCCAGATAAAGAATAAAAGCAGCCATCCAAGCATGTGTCCTCCCAGTAAAGAAAAGTTAACTCCTCTGAGCATCTGTGGAATGTATGCAGACTTTGCAAAATTAACCATGTCCCTATTTATATATCCAGTTTATTTGGGGCTTGCTCTGTAGATTTTTGTCATCTCGGTGGATCTTCTATGTAATAAGAAAACCTTTATATATACACATCCCAGTCCTTCACCTCTTAATTATTGAAGGACAAATGCATTAACTGGGATGGACTTGGGCTACTCATTGTCAGCTGACTCCAGGGCCAGTGCTATGTTCCCAAGAAAAAACAATATCAAGAGCAGATATAACCAGATTTCTTGTCTTCCAAAAATCCCTCACTTTTCCTGTCAGAAAAGAAAGAAGATAAGAGCACTCACCAATCACATAGCATGTCATCCAGGTTCCCTTGCCAAACACGCCTTGGAGAAAACGGAAGATCAAAAACACAGTAAAATTTGGTGCAAATGCCACTATGATACCACATATCCCAACCCCAAGACAGGAGAGCAGGTAGATGAGGATTCTGCCATATCTGTTGAAAAAGGAAAAGAAAGTGATCATGAAAAGACACAAAGATTTTTCTTTTTTTTTCCATGGGATTTTGTTTTAATGCCATATCTGAAAGTGGCTTTTTGAAACCAACCTGGTTCCAAAGGGAGGTTCCCTGAAACTTTGGAGTGTTGGCCCTTGGGATATGGGACTCTTTTCCCTGTGGTAGTTATCACTGTCTTAAAAAAACTAATCATCAAAGTGATGATGTCCCCACCAGGCTCCCTTTTATTTTAGAAAACTGTTTGTATTTTTGTGCCTAAACTATGGACCATATGTTACAGTTCAATTTTTTGGTCCAGTTGAAATAAGGGCAGCTTTTGTTGGGAATTTCTGTTTTCACAAATTAGTCTCCTAATAGTAATTACAGCCAGCTTTGTGAAATTTAATAATTTCTTCTTTAACTAGTCTATGTGATTTTCTAGGTTTTATTTAGATTTAGACCCCACTAAAATTTCCCTGTAGTTTCATGGCAACTGTGTCCTTGGAACACAGCCAGATTTTTCTACATTGTTGTTTTAAGAAGAAACTGTGAAAACTGATGTCGGTGTTTATCTTACCATAAAGTATTTGTGACAGCATTTGTTTGTTCATTTGGTTCAAAAGGTTTTATGAGAAGAATTACTACAGGACAAAACCTGGGCTATTTTCACCTAGGTTCATTGTTTTGAGATCTGCCAAGGACACAAGAGTCTAATGATCTGGCTGAAGCATATTCCCCCAGTGCTGTCAATGTACAGTCTTGCACAGTCTTAAGGTGCTAGTACCACAATTGCCCAGCCAGACACTGAGCAGAGATATTTTAAGTTAATGAGTGCTGTGGCCTCTTTTCTGCTTTGCTTTATCTCTTATTACTATACCCCTTGGAAAGATGAGGTTTTCCTTGAATATACTTTTGGCTAATTCAAAATTTGCTCTCTGAGATGACATTACAGACAAGTCTGTAAGTATTCCTACCTACAAAGAAGATGTACTAAAAGTTATTATTACGACGGATAACAAATAAAAACACAGCAGGCAGAAAGAAAGTATTTTACAAACTGAAAAAAAATGCTCTGACATTATAATCACAACTGGTGCTCTCAGCCAATGCATAGGTTGACTACTGTTAAAAATCAGCAAAAAAAGCACAAATTAGTCTTCCTTTCTTTACTCTCAGAGCAAGGCAGAGCTTATGGGAGCTCCCTACTCTGGAGCAGGTTAGCTACTCAAGCCTGAATATCACCCACATCTTTTCACAGAATGAAAGAACTGCGAAGGTAGAGAGGGACTTTTCCTTAGTTTCATCCAGCTGTTACAGAGCTTAGGACCAGTCAGCAGGAGCTATGACCTTAGTGGTAAGCATAGTCCAGCCTGTGAATGGAGAGAGCCCCTTCCTTCTTTCCTTAAGTATCTGATTTCTTCATCAGTGGTGCCTATTAAACATCCTACAGTAAATATCAGTACAGAAAACTCCTCTGAATGCTTGCTTTTCATTTCTGTGTCCTTCTGCTCTTCCTGGGTCCAGATGTGCACAGGAAGCATTGGAAAACCGCAAGAAAAGCTCATTTCATGACATTTTAAGGTCCAAACAGGATCAGTAAGTATGATCACATGAAGCTTCCAGCCCAAATAAAAGCAAAGATTACATTGGCCCAGTTTTGTTAACACAGGTTGGGGATGTTTATCCAAAGTGAATTAAACCTTCAAAATGTTGACACATGCCTCTTGCAGATGATACTGCAAGCGATTCCATCTCCCAACAAACTAAAGGACAGCAGAGCTTATACAGTACCTGTCTGCAGCATAGCCCAGGGTGAAGGCACCAGTCAGAAAGCCCAGGTTGAGGATGGCCTGTGAGAGATCCAGCATCCAGGCATTGCCACACACAAGATCATACTGTGGGAACAAGGGAGAGGCAGAAACCCCTAAGTGGGTCATTTGTCATTCTCAGGGCGAAACATTATAGAAACTGCGTAGGTCCATATGGGAAGAAGAAAAGGAAGGAGAAGGGGAAGGGGGAGGGGAAGGGAAAATGGAAGACAAAGGGGAAAGGATATGGGAAGAGGGAGGGGAAGGGAAGTTCAAAGATGCTTGCTCAACAGCAAGCACCAGTGGGCCAGGGAAGCACAGCCATAGCAAGAACTCTTCAAGACAGAAGGAGAGCTCCTCCTTGTCAAAAGGATGCTGTGTTTCATACATCACTAGTCCAAAGGTGGAAAGCAAATTGCTCTTCTGCAAGCAATGTTGTTAAATATGTTGCCAAGGCAAAGTCATGGCTTTGTTTAATGCAGAATAAGAGTCCACAGCTATTGCCAGTGAAGACATCAGCGTATAGGAATGGTTTCATTATTTTCTTAGTGCCTTCCAGATAAAAACAAAAATGTGTGGTCTCTGAGGAAACTGAAAACAGATCTCAGGTCAGTTTCAGACACACTGAATACATATTTTTTCATGTTGCTTTCCCAGACTTTTCTATTCTTTATACAACAGTATCCATGTTTCCCTAGCACATTAACACAAATGGGGATGGTAACATGTGGTGGCAAAGGGAAGGGAGAAGTGTTTGAGGGGATGGAAGCAAAGAGACTAGGAATTAAAACTAAAGTGAAACTAAAAACAAAGTAGTTCTATAGACAGCATGATATTGGAAATTACTTTAGAGGTTCTTGGAGAATAAAGAAATACTAACCACTGCAGACCATATGGGAGTTGGGAGGTTTCTATCCATACTTGGGGTAACTTTTGGAACAATGAGGCCCCAGGACCAAGGGAAGCCACAAGAAAGAGGAGCTGCCACCATTTACCCTAGAGAGACTCTTTTGCTTTCAGGCATGAGCTGTGAGAAATCTTTTCACTGCTAACAAGGTGCTGGTTGCTGAAGCACACAGTGTGCCATATTTGTGCTCACCAGTATGTGTAGAATGTCAGTGCTCCAGAACTGTGCTTGAGCAGAGTGGCCACAGGGTGGGCTAGAAAGAAGATTAACAGCCTCTTCTGTCATTCACAGCTCTCCAGACTCTAAAATTTAGTGTCATGAGCCCGAGCTCCATCTCAGACCATTTGCATGGTGTCTTGCCTAGTGAGTATTACTTGGGCCTGACATTTCAGAAGTGCCTACACAGAAGATACAAGGGGCACCTCATAGGTCTCCAACCTGATAGATACCCACTTTAAACAAAATCATGGTTTTGATGTCTACCCCATTATTCCAGGGAGCCTGACTGTACACCTTTCATCTACCTGGTTTCCACTGCTGTAAATCTTGAGTAAGAGCTGCAGAAACTGCTGAGAGGAATAAACCTGCTCTCAGCTCTCATACTCAATGCTTTCCTAAAATAGCCTGAACATGGAGCAGCACTTTCAGATTTCAAACACTGCTTAACCTCTTGCTTCTTGAAACTATGACAACCCTGGCAAATAGTGTCAAAGGATGCAGCTTTGCAAAACAATATTTTTTAATGAGAATGACCATTTAAAGAAGATTTTAGAAGATCGTGCAATTGCCTGTGGTGACAGCACAGATTGGGACTCTCTTTGATCCTTTTTTAAAGAATATATTGATTTTATATATAATTTAATCTCTCTTTACTGTAAGCAGGTAATGAATAAACTGTCATGAAAGAAGTCAGGAGAATGAATGTGTGCCAAAAAGAAAGAGGGGAAAGTATCTTTATCAGGGACTCTTTCGTTAGAACAGCAATTTCCTATAATTTAGGCATTAGCTGAAGCTAGGTCTTTGCTAGCAATATAGTCAAATATTGCATATATTTTGGGAAATAGGAACATACAGAAAACTTCCATGGAGCTATGGACTCTTTCTGAAAATTAAGGACAATACACTAACTATATTCTCTAAATAACTTCGGGTACAGACAAGCATTTCTGTTTGCTTGAAGTAGCACCTAACATTTTAGTAATCACCATGCTAATGTCCTGGTTTTCATTTGCAAACATAACCTTTAGAGGGGAATGTAACCTTTAAAAGAGAATTGCACCCTGAAGAGTTCTTTTTTTCTATCCAAGCTGCCTGTCAGACACACAGCTGCTTCAGCTGTGACCTGGGTTTGATTATGCCTGAAAGCTGTCCCTATATGCATCCCCTGGAGGAAAAGCAGCTGCAACAGTCGTTCCAAGATTTCATACTGCCTCCAGTTACTCAGTAGTCCTACTATATGATGCTCCTCCAAAACACTTCCCTTGCTCCTTGCTAGCAGCCTCCAAAAAAAGGTAATGACACAGTGCCTCATCTGTTTCTGAATGTTCATGTCTGTCCATGCATAGGATGATGTTTACACTTCTAAAAAATGCTTAAACATTTATTGCAGTGGCAGAGGGGAGGATATGGAAAAGTAAAGGAAAGCCTTAGGGTTTTTTTTCCCCCTGATCTTATGCCTATTTGAGCTGTATCGCACTGGCTACACCTAGACCGTGTTAAAATCCAGCTAGATGACTCCTCACTGCAATCATCAAGTGGGTGATCTAGCTCAACTGGGCAGTTCCAGCTAAGGCCACACCCTCTTTGCCATGATCCCAGCTAAGCCCCTCGGTGCACAAGTGTAGACACCCAGCACAGCCCTGCAACTCATCTCTGCATTCAGTTCTGCAGTCATCCACATGATTTCTAGTCACTGTATGACACAAAGCATTGTGCACCCAAACACAGCCCCTTTCTGTTTAGGGAGCTGACTAATAAAGGGTGCACCACCCAAATTGATAAACAATCTACTTGTTCACTCCTTTCCTCTTAGCCTTGGCAATGAGCTGCCATTGTAAGTAGAAATGAGGCTCTGCCAATAGAGGCAGCAGGAGCCAGCTTCTTCAGGACGTCCCTCTATACTGCCTTTAGCAGACTGGTTTACAGTTCCTTCCGCACTGCCAGCCTTGCAGTACAGGCAGTCACACTCCTGCTTGGAAATACATCCCTGTGATGAGCGTTTGTGTACATGCTAGAGGCTTGAACATCAATGAGATGTTCATATTTAGAGTAGCAGTGGTGTGACTGGAAGGAACAGCATTGGTGCTCCTTGCTGATCTCTAAAGCAGCTTCAAACCACCTGAGTGAGCTCTCTGGGAGAAGGAAGAGGTTTTGCACTGGTTTCCTGCAGTTCATTAGTGGCACAGCCTCTGTAGGAAGGAATGGCAGCTGGCTGAGATGGGAACAGAAGTGTTCATGCATGACTAATGATTGGGAAATATGGAGCTGTGGCAACTTCTCATTTCTTCATAGCATTGGCAGAAGGCAAACATTTTCCACTTTAGTTTGACATGCAGACTAACTGCAAACTTGTAATTCCCTGTACTTCAGAGACCTTTATGCACTGAACAAGTCCCAAGACACTTCAGCACACCTCTCCCTGTAGAAATATATTGCTTTAAATATCAACATGCCATTAAAAGCCCCTCAAAATGTAGCAACTTCAAGCAGGAGTTTTGAAGCACTTTACTGCCTGTTGCAATTAAATTTCAAAATAATGGATTAAACTCTTTGGCCAATAAAGAGATCGGCAGTGATCCCCCAGCTCAGTTGCAACTGTGTATTGAGAGCACCCAGACACATTTTAAATGGCATTCATACAAGTGGCCAGAGGTTGGTTTACCCTTTCACTCCCAGTGGCAAATGGTTTAAGGCAATACTCATTCAAGGAAACCTGGGGAGACGCAGACTGTTGCTCTGTGTTCCTTATTTGTTGTTGGACAGTTCTTCTCCATCTCTCTTGTCCTCTGGCCTTTCAAACTGCTATCTTTCCCACATCATTACTGCAACAAACCCCCATGCAAGTGCTTGCAGTGGAAAGGGGGAAATTACCTTCTTATTCTTTTTCTGTTAAAGCTTCTGTCAGAGTGCTAAGGGGAAAAGGACACTGTCCTTCTCCATATCTTGTTTCAAGCTGAGCACTTAACAGGACAAATGGAGTCAGTCTCTACCCTGTTGCTAGGGCACTGGGGCTCACAGGCCTGAGCGACACATTCACTTTGAAAGCTTTGGAGATTTCTCTCCTGTGCACGGTGCAAGGCTCAGCTGTTACCTTCATGTCCCTGCCACTCAGATCACCTCATTCATTGAGTCTTCTAGAACAGAAGACCTGTTCTGGTCTTTTTTTTCCTTCTGTCTCTCCTGGGCCAAAACAAGAGGGTGGTAGAGAAACTCACTATCTCCTAAAGGGGGAAAAGCAGCAGCTGTCCTCAAAACGATAAGGAAAAAAATCCCTGAACCCTCAGCCAGCAGGCTTGATGACAGTGGCAAAAACTGGCTTCACTGCCATAACCCCTGCAAGCAACTGCTCCAGCCCCTCTCATTCAGGGAAAGCTTAGCTAGCACTTCATAAGAAATTCAACAATTGCTGCTCCCTCTGTGCCTCTGTCAGTCGTTTTCCCATCATTACTTAATATTAATCCCACCATGGCAGGGGAAATAAGACAGAGTACTGCCATGCCAATAACAACAGTCACACTAGATCAAGAATTTGAGGGTGAATTGTGTTGTTATTGCCTTGGAGGAGGATAGCAAAAGGACCAGCTGTGCTTTCTTCACCCTGAGCTTGACTGCTATGTTATCTCCTTCTCTGATGGGTTGTAAAACCCATGAGACAAACTTTTTCTTACCTTTCTTAGAGACAAACTTTTCTTAGCTTAAGCTTTCCTTACAGGTTTCTCTGAAAATTCTGTTATTTTCTGAGACAGATGTCAAGCAGAGAATTATGAAGACTGATTCCCAGCAGGTGCAATAGGCTATGTTCAGATGATCATTTGTTCACCTCAGACCTCACACTTCGACAATAAATTATTGGCCAGGTCTCAAAATTACATCACCTACAACGTGAAGACTTGCTGCAGACAGAGCATACTGGAATCTGTCCCTTCTGCTGAACTCCTGCCAACCAAGGCTCTAACAAATGCTGACTAAAATATCCCAGTAGTCTATAGCTGATTATGACCACACAGACTTCCCTCTTCCTTTCATCCTCCACCACAGGTTGTTCCACCTGCAGATACAACTGTAACTAATGCCTATGCCTCTAGGAGTTACTAATGCCAAAAGTCTGAATAAAATGGCTATCCCTTTGCACACTATCTCCAGCCATTCTGTTGCAGGGTGCTAGATTTATCTCCACTGGTACAAAAGTCCAGCAGTATTAAAGATCAGCAACTCCATCTTCAGCACAGTTTCCTGGAAAAGTTCAGTTTATTGACTCCAGTATGTCCTGGATATGTGGGTTCTTCACAAGGCTCACATGGCAGGACACAACAGCCAGCATGCTTCATGTTTCAAGTGTTACAGAGCTCAGGGCTCCCCTCCAGATCCCCAGGCCAGATCATGAGGTTGTGGCCCCCCTAGTACACTGCAGCACCCCAGCATACCTGTTCTTCCTCCTTCTCCATCTGCTGCACAGACTCACAGACCTTTCCTTCCCTCCTCCTGCTCTAAGAGCTGCTGCTGTCACCAACCTTCCCACCTGAGCAGTACCAGCCACCTGCTGCCACCAGCATTGTTTCAGGAGGCACCAGCTAGCAGGAGACAGGAATGGATTTAGCTTGATAATTACTCCCTCAGCCTCCCTTTCCAAGCAAAATCTGAGAAGCCACTGCATTCCCATTCTGACACATGCAGCCACGTCTTCCAGTTTCACAGGGAGATGTGCAAGACCTGCTCAATTAAACTGGAGCAGATTGCACCGGGCCAAAGTCCTCTGCACAGATCCATCACCTGCGACACCTCTGTGTCTCAAAAATGATATCTTGAAACCTTCATGCCACCTCAGCTCTGGTTTGCTCAGCTCCAATTTGGGCACCACAGTTCTGGGCTGAGTGTGCAGCACCAGTGGGCAACCCTTCCTCTGATCTGGATTGCCCTCACAGAAAAGCCTCACCCAAAGCAATAGAGCATGTCACTGCAGAAGTAGGGAGCCACTCTCAGAGCCCATTAGACATCAAAAGAAGATTTTAATAGGGAATCTTTAGCACTGTTCTGTGGCCTATCATGAGATCAAGCTAACTGGCTTTGCCATGTGTTGGTCCTGTGATGATTTCTTAATACAATTTCCTCTTCTTCTAAAATTCTGAAGGAGACAAGCCCTGGTACATTCTCCCAGCACCTCACTGTACCCCAGCAATGAGACTTACGAGTCCCACAGCAGCAGGAGATGAAGCAAGCACCCTAGATACTGCTTACAAAGCAGTGTGCGCTTTTTATCAGTCCATATTCCCCTTTTTCCTTTGCTTCTTTCCACTGATGCTACCATGAACACCTTTGCAGAAGACAGCTAAGATGAGAGAGGGGCCAGAGAGCAACATGAAAAGTGAATGCCATTCATTTAAAACTCCTCAGAAATTAGTCCCTCCAGCCACATGATTTAGCTTCTGAAGGGTGTTCAGGACTTATTGCAATAACCTGTGGTTTGATGTGTCCTATGACATTTTTCCAAGAGAAGACTACATGCCTGCTTTTGCCCTCTGCCTCCCCTGTCATACAGCAAATCCACACTGAATCTGTGCTTGCTGCAGGCCTGGAAATGTTCTTTCAGTATCCTGACTTTTTCCCCCCTTGTCTTTTTTTCTCCCTGAATATATGTATGTGAGATTGTCATATAACTCATCCTTTTAACTTTGTGTCCCTGGTCACTTCCACCGTAGATTTAGCCACACATGAAGTGCCAGAAAACTTTAGCTGAGAGAAGCAGAAACACTTCCACATGCATGGACAAAAATGAAGCATTTACAAGCAAATGGATGAGCAAAGATGACTTTGGTGAGCTGATAAAACAGCAAAAATCTACTTAAATGGAGTCATGGTTTGTTAGAGACTTAGCTGAGCAGAGACTAAATTAAATCTGGAATTTAAATTTTCTTTGCTAGATGTATAACTCATTAATAAGATATCAAACTCCTTTTGGGAGCTGATCTCAAAGCAATTGAGCCAGGATGTGCATGGCACAGGCTTCCTTCTGAGATGAAGGAATTGAGCCTCATGGGATGTGATTTAGTGAGGAAATGTTGCAAAACTGGGAACAGGTTCAAGTACCACAGGTCACAGCCTGGCACCCTCCATCTGAGGTGCACCCAACCAGCAAGAGTCCCTCTAGGAGTCACAGTGACACTGATGGTGGGACCTGCTGCCCTGGCACAGGGGAGAGACAGTCCCAGACTGTCATTCCTTGCAGACTGTTACTCCATGGTTTACCCAATATGCACCTTTGAGAGCACAGGTGAGTAGTGCTTCCAGACATCCCTTCATCCCTTCTCCTCCCTCCTCTGTCCCTGAAGAGTCTCCCCAGGAGAGGAGAGGAAGCAGTGCAG
Source organism: Acanthisitta chloris (assembly GCF_000695815.1). Taxonomy (NCBI): domain Eukaryota; kingdom Metazoa; phylum Chordata; class Aves; order Passeriformes; family Acanthisittidae; genus Acanthisitta; species Acanthisitta chloris. The sequence continues at coordinate 104,853 of NW_008670803.1, forward strand.
GACAAGGTATTTGCCCGAGAACATTGAACCTATCACTCTCATTTATTGCTGTAACGCAAACACTGGTTTTCTTTTCCCTTTGCTGTACTCAGTGGCTCATCGCTGCTGGAAAATCACAGTGGATTTGTTAGATACACAAACCCCTGCCATAAATGGACTCTGAGCACAATCTTATGAACACAATCTACATGCTTTCACCTACAGCAAGGCTGAAGGGGGAGGAGGGAAGGGGGGGAGCAGTGGTGGCAGGAGGAGGAACATCAAAAGAAAAGAAATCTCTATAATTTTATTTTTAAGATCTATCTCCAGGAGAGGTACCTTGGGGGCAGCAGAATAAACTTATAACCACAGTTGCCTCCCGTGGTTTGCTCCAGAGCCAGGATGCAGCTCCTGGGCAACATTTGTCCTCCTGCCCTCCCATCCCTGGCTGCCACTGCCAGCATGGTCAGAGAGACGTCATTACTAGAGACCAAAGTTTGACACCAGCTCTCTACATGTCATTTGTGGCCCTCTGAGCAGCTTTGATGTCAGCGACTGCACAAAAAAGCCAATTCTGAACCTTTGCTTAAGGGTCAGTCAGGTGCTCTTATTTCCTTTCTCCTGAGCCTAGACCCTGAATAAAGCTGCTCCGTTTGCATGCAGTGCTGAGGGCACAGAGCTGCTGCTCTGGAGACCCTGAAGCTTGCAAGTGGATACAGCAGTCCCAGCTGGTCGGGGGCAGGATGGTGAATTGAAAGGTCGGGATAGGCACCTCTTTTCAATTCAGTGTTTGCTCAGGACTTTGCCTGCTGTGTCCTGCTCTGTGTTGCAGAGGACACAGCTCCAATGCAAGCACCCAGTTATAAATCACAGTGGGAAGCTCGTGAGATAGAGAGGAACCAGAACCCTCACTGTGCTGATAAATTTTGCAGTGCATCTTGATGATTTCCAAGCCAATCCCTCTAAGCACATTTTTTATCACTGCATGAGTGACTATTACTCTCAGGATGACCTTAAAATACACACTCCTAGTGTGCAGAATGTATTCTGGAGCCAGACCACAGCATATCCATGGCATGATTACAGATTATACAGAGGATCTCCTAGGAAAACATCTTCAGTGGCCTTTTGCAGCCTCATTAAAAAGCCACTTCGTTTGCCAGCTCTTACCACCAGTGGTAATACCCTGCAGTTCTCTGACATTCAGGGAAAGCTGAATGATAGCTTTGGGCAAAAAATGTGCGTTTGGTTTTTTTTTTCATTTAGTAAGCACACTCATTTCTGCTGACTCCTGCCAGATTTCAGAAGGGCAGTCTGCAAACAGTTGCTTTTTACTACCTGCAGACTTAAACAATCAGTACTGTAAACACATAGATAATGTACAGTGAGCCATGCCATCGAGTACTCTTCACCAGGTTTACACCACCAAAGTTGCTGGCCCAAAACTGAGCACCAGAAGCCACAGCTGCAAGACCTTAACTCCTTAATTTAATCTGACACTCCTCTAGAGACAGAGCGATCTTTCTGTAGGGTATTTGGATTTGAATGGGGTGCTTGGCTTTGGACAGCCACCTTTCAGATCAGCTCACCTTTCCCTAAAATCTTGATGCCAGCACTGGATCATACTCCTCGTCCCACTTTGCTTGTGACTCAAATTGAAACAAATCCAGAAAGGAAAACCAGTCACCAAAGCAGTAACCCTTGCACTGGCAATCCCATTTTACTGCTGCAATCCCACACCAGGACAAAAGCCGCTGATTAGAGGATGGAGGTTTTCCTTACCTCACTGATGATGGATGAGTGGGGCTGTTCATAGACCCAGTTATTGTGGCAAGTGGCGAGTGGCAGGTTGCCCATGCTGTGATTGCCATAGCGGGCGACTGGGCTAGCACAGCTGACAGAGGCATCCCATACAACATCCAGCCTCTCGCACTCCCCACTGGAGGACTCATTCCCCAGGCGCAGGGGCAGTACCGTGAAGTTTCGTTCCTCTTCCAGTGTCCAACCACATCGACCACTTAATTCAGCTCCCCCAGGGATCCTGCACCAGAAGTTGTTTGGTGCCCGCCCGAGGAAAACCACACTGGCAAACAGGGAAGAAAAAGTTATGCCTGTCTGGCTAAGGAGGAAAAAGATCCTTTTTTGAAATCTTCCGAATTCTCCAGCTTCTTTCAAAACCTCATCAAAAGATGGCATTATGTGAGGTGGTCTGTCCCCTTGTAGCAGCTCAAGAGATGGCAGAGTCTCCTTTCACACTTCACATGGACTGCTGGCACTTCCTATAAATGTGACGGTCTCACCTTTCCTCGCTCCTCTCTTCTCATGTGTGCACACACATGCACAGAGACACTCGGGCGTGCAACGCTGCCGGTAGCATGAGCGAAGCCAGAGTGGGGCACAGTGCAGGCAGACATGCAAGCGTGCGCCAAGCAACACCAGGGGACTCAGGACATGTCAAGTGGCACAGGACTTACACACAGCCAGGGAGGAGTGTGAGCTAAAGCGCACAAACATATTGTAAGAGAGGAGGGGCGTGCATTTCCTATTCATCCCGAATGTTAAACAGATTATGTAATAACCCCAGTTAACTCCTTCGGGACGAGCAAGCCGCAAATGCCAGTTCTCACGGCTGCTGTGCTACGTTAATAGGTGCAAGGATAAAGCAGAGAGTTAAATGGGAAGAAGCACAGAAGCTGTTGCAAAAAGCAACAGTGAGTGATGCAGGCTCACTGTGGGATGGCAGGGGCAGGAAGAAAGTTGTTTTGAAGAGAGCAAGTAGAAATGTTTCATTCCACAAATAGGAATGAATACTGTGACTAAGTTTAATCACTTCTCCAAAACACTACTTCAGCATCTGTACTGATTTAAATTGCAAGAGCCTTTCCCTTCTGTAGTGTAAACAATGTGAGGGTCACAAACTGTGACAGTCCAAAATCCAGGATTTGTTTTTTAAAGTCTGATCTACCTGTTCAAGTAGAATTTTGTATGACCTTGTTAATTTTAGTTTCACAAAGTCTTCCAAATATTTAAAAGAGAATTGATAGTGGTTCTTACTCAAAAATGAATGGAAAACAAGTTATTTCACTTTTGTACTCAGCTGTTTGTTTGAGGAAGGGGGGAAGGGAAGGAGGAGCCAGGACCAGGGTGCATTTTGTGTGCATGTAATCTTGTGCATCTTGTGCAGAATCCCCTGAATCAAATCGCGCATGCAATAGTGGTGTTTTTTGAACTTTGTTCAGGATCATGAGGTCCATGGCCATTCTATTCTCTTGTGAGAAGGAGCAGAGGGACAGCACCTATCAAAGATGTCTCCTACAATTCCTTGTCTCTGGTTACCTACAGCTTTGACCATGGATGTCTATGGTTCTGAAGCAAAGTGCAATTTCTAAAGCAGTTAGATCCAGATCAAGGAAGGCTTTGATTGCTATACAGGCTAACTGACATGAACTCTTTAACAGACATGAGGACTGATGCTGTGGCATGAACTTGGCAAAGATGAGAGTTTCTAGATGGGTGTGCTGCTGTTCCTGCATCAGAACATGCTTTTGAGGGAATTTTGCTTGATGTCTGGTTATGATATTTTGTAGCAATCAAGCTTAGAGGCCATGAATACATCACCTTTGGGTCCAGATCTGTGCATGTGAAGATGAGGAATTCTCTGACGGCTGGTTTCAAACAAGAAAAGCTATTTTATCCCAACAGGACTAACTAGGAAGTCAATCATACTGATATGTCAAAGGCTAGATGGCTCATTCTGACAGCTTCCAGTGATTGGAGAGGAGATTGTCTCTGTAGGAACCACCACAAAGACAAGAAATGGAGACAGAGCCTGATAATCAGCCTGTGTGCTGCTCTCACAGCTCTGCTCAAGGGTGTATTAAACAACCACTGCTCTTGAAGCCTTACCCCAATACAAAAATGTTGATTTTATCCCTGTTGAAATATAACCACAGAATTATAGACTGGATTGAGTTGGAAGGTGCCTTGGAGATCATCTAGTTCCAACCCCTCTGCCATGGGCAGGGACACCTTCCATTATACACTAGACAATGTTATCTCAACTCTGAATCAAAAGGATTAGTCCCCTGTAAGTTATGTACCAATGTAGTTATGCTCAGCATTCTACCTGTTTCAGAAACTCATTAGTGTGATTACTGTGGCCACCTCGTTGCTAATCAGTGGAGCTAGACCAGATTCAGCTGAGGGAGTATTCAGTCCACTGCTGAAACATTGCTTCTGGAGCTACCTTCTTTCCCAAATGAAAGCATGGTCTAGTAGCTAGTTGTCAAAATTTCACACATCTCATCCATTACACTTGTCATGCACAACACGTGTATTTCAGTTTGTCAGACCAGAAGCCAGAAAGCCTAGAAGATGAGAGATCAATGCTACAGTCATGGCAGTGAACATCTGGGAGTCTCCCTGACAATCCCCACAGTAAACTGCTGGTCATGCAATCAAAGATTCACTCAGTAAAATAATTTAAACTGCCTGGTATATATGATGTCAAAGTGACCTTGGCTCCTCAGTGTTAATTTATGCTTTAAATTCTCTCCCTAATCAGTGTACTGTGAGACTCCAGTTTGTCAAAGAAATCTAAAATGTCCTAGTGACAGATGCATAAGGGTGTTCATTAGTGTATTTATTCTATGGCAAGCAATTACCAGCTTCCATGTGGTTTTCCTGGAACTTCAGCTTCGGGGGGTGTGAGAGCTGAACCCATTTAAGTACAGGAAGATGATGGTTTTATATACAAAGTCTGTAACTGTAATGTCATGACAGAATGCCTTTAAATCTTTGAGGCCAGATCTCAGGTTCAAACCATCATTTTAAACATTGTATCCCATATATACAGTAAGAAAATATGCTCTTTGATACCGGGAAAGAAGCAAGGGAAGAAAGAGCCAAGGAAGATGTTGATTGATAAAAAAGGCAGAAGTAGTATAAACAGATGTGGAGAATAGAAAGAGGGAGGGGAAGAGTGGAAAGGCTGCAAGCCAGGGAAAGGTGGTGTGAAAGAGGAGCAGAGGAGAAAGAGATATAGAGGTACAACTGAATTACAATCATAGCATCTTTACTTGGAGCTCTGTTCAAAAGTCCAAATGTCACAGCTATTTTGGACACAGAATGAAAACTGTGTAGTCTAGAGAGGAGAGCAGATATATTCCCTGTACACGCATGGCACTAGACGACCAATTATACATGCCTGGATGACAGCATGAGACATTAGAATCAATAGCTACTCTGACTGAATCCCGGAAAGTTAAAATTTTACTACAAGACCCTGGATAACCTTTGCTGGTTCATCAGATAATCACTTTAAAACCTCAAAGTCCTCTTTAGGACACTGTAAGCAATAGAGCAGTGACATCAGCCAGTTTGCAGACGTCTGAGGGCATCATCCTATGTAACAGCACTGATAAAGTTATGCAGTTCCATGAAGAAGTTACGCAGAAAAGCACAATCCCCTACAGACACATGCCTCTTGCTAAATAAAATAGGGCCTGTGAACAAGCTTGGGCAGCAATTGTCCATCCTTCCTGTTGTCTTGCTGCTTGATGTAGCTTCATATTGCACCAAGCATGTCCCCCAGACAAATCTGCTAAAGACTAGATAGCCCTAAACAGCAGGAGTGCAAACAAGTCAGCTTCCCACCATCCTAGGGCCAGGAGACTGCCTACACCACCCTTTCCTTCCACTCTTCATGCCAGGAGAAGGGGTGGGGATCTCCACAGCCCTGCATTTGAGGACTACCTGTGACTCTGCTAACTGGTCACCCCACAACAGAGACTGCCATAAGGAACCAGGCAGTAGCAGCTCAAAGTACATTGCACAGATGTACTTGGCAAAGCTTGGTCACAGCAGAAGATGGTAGGGCCCTTCATCATGCTTCACCACTTACTTCACCTTTCATGGACACTCCAGATGAATCCTGCAAGTTTGGCTGTCCTGTGCAAAAAATATTGCTCTTCCAAGTGGAAAAGCACTCTTTGGAGTGCAGAAGCCTGACACCGGCCCCAGAAGTACATGTTTGTAGAGGGTCATGTTGTTACAATGCAACTTCTTAAGAAGCTAGGCTAGAAAGGATATAGAAGCTCAGATTTGGAGATTAAATAAATAGTGGAATTTTAAAGATCAGAGTGAGACCTCTTCATGGGACAATTAAAGATGTTTAGGCTGCCCTTTCCCACACAGAGAACAATTACATTCCAGGTCAGGACACAAAACTACATGCAGCTTTTTCTCTGAAAATTCTTGTATTTTGGCTTTTGTTGCTGTGGATTTTTCACCTTCGTTTTATTAATCTTTCTTCTTCCTCCCACACCCACTTTCATATTCTTTTATCTCCCACTTCCTCTCCTTCCAGATTTCCTTTTTATTCCCAAAAGGTGGTAACTCCACTCAATGAAATGTCTTTTCCCAGGCCTCCAGATCAACTTAGTGAGCTGCAGGCTAGCTTTGAGACATGGGAAAAGTCAATTCCAATCAACAGGGTTTCCACCTTTTGGCAATCCATGAAAGAAAGGCACAATGTATTATGCTCCTCTCCCTCACTATTTCCGTGGTCTTTAGGCTATTTTTACCATCTTGATTCCAAGAACAAATATAAATAAATGTATTTCTAGGAACTGTAGAGTACAACAACCAGGGGATCTGTACTCGCTGCTAGAACAGCAGCTGAAACAGCACAGGAAAATGGGGATGTGGGGAGAGAAGGGAAAATCCAAACAAGCAAAAAAAAAATGTGGAGAGTGAAAGGAAAAGCAAAACAGGAGCAAAGAAGTTCCTGTTTCTCTCCTCACAATGGAGAAATAATCAGACCAGTACTGACCACTTTGAAGACAGCCCATATCTGTCATTTTGAGCACATATAGGTAAAAATCTTATACTAGGTTAGCAAACCATCTTACACTTGCAGCTTGTGCTCATTCTCACACCCTCAGATGTTCCTCCTGCTGCCCTGGTGCAGAGGGTGGGGGGCACACAGAGTTTCAGTGCTTACAGCCCCTGGGCCTCCCCAGGTTCATCCCCTCCAAACCCAGCAGCAAAGTCTCCCTCCCTGCAGCCCCACACCTCTCCTTGCATGGGGTCTTCCTTGGGGTGAAGTATTCTCTTCCACAGGGCAAATGGGCTCCTGGTGGGTCTATGCTTTGTTACCCAAACCCACTGTGTTTCACAGCCATGGAGCTTGCACACTGTTCTTTGCCTGCTGGAGGAGATCAGGTACCACACATTTGGGTGCCCACAGATAACCTTCATCAGTGACTTTCAACCTACTTAGAGAAACCAGCAGAAACATGTGGGAACATGTGCTTGTCAGGATTTCAGCTCAGTATCTGAGACAGAGTGGTGTACCAAAAGGACACCTGAAGGAAGGGCAGCCAGAGCAAACGGGGTTCACACACACACACATTTTTGCAGCCTATATGTGGCTTCTCTCATCCTTTTCCTCTTCACCCGGTCACTCTGGAGGCCAGTAGAGAGGTTACACAAGGCTCTACCTTCCTGTTCAGATAAATATACCATGATCCCACAACATGTTTATCAGGATCCTCTCTCTGATGACACAGAATAACCAAGTGTTTCAGCCACAAAATAAGCTGAGTTCACCTAAGGCTATTTTACACAATGGAAAAAGCAAGGTATATTTCCAGAGAGCGGTGTTAAGGCCTAATAAAATAAAAATGTCCCCACTTGTTATCAGCTGCACCTGCTACAAGTCCTGCCTAGAAAAACAGTGAAAATCTCAACAGTTTTGCTTGTAATTTCTCATCATTGCACATCTCTCCCCTGTGACTCTGTTTCCATCAAGTTTGGAAGCAAACATTTCTAAATACTAAGAAAAGGGCTTTGCATTAAAGTTTCTAGATCCATTTTTGCGCGAATAAAGGGGAAACTTTCAAACCTTATCAAGGATGGTGTCAGTGCAATGAAGAGTTCTGGGAATGCACTCTAGCTGTCTTCTTCCCTAGATTTTTCTGATGTGGTACTTCCATTTAAAAAAGGAGACAAAAAACCCACGTGAAAACCATTGCATTTTAAAACATTAGTATTTTTAATCTACTTTCATACCGTTTCCCAGTTTGCTGTTCTACCAAATATTCCCAACAAGCCTTTTTGTGGCCTTTTTATTGCTGAGAACTCCCAGGAATGTAAAACCACTAAGCTGATCTGTGTAACAAAAATTCTAGCTTTCATACATATGAGAACAAGATAATAGAGCAATTCTCCAAGACCACTGCTGTCCATCTTATGGGCAGCTTTGGATAGGAGCAGTATGATCTGATATAGAAAACAATTCAGGTTCAAAATACCCCATGAGTCTTAATATCTAGCCGATCAAACTCTGCATGGGAGAACTAATATACATTTCATATTTCTGTGAAAAAAAATTATTTAGTCTCAGCAAATGCCTGCTTCTGTCTTTTCAAGACAGTAACAAATTATTTTTAACACCACTGAAAAAGAACTGAGAAACAACTTTGCAGAAACTTAAATAAGTTGCAGGAGCAGGGTAAATTCAGAGCAGCAGCAGAGACTCAGCACACCCCAAATGCACCAGTGACAGTTTGAGTCGTACTGGAAGGATGGATGGGAACTAGTAATTCCTCAGCGTCTTCCTCTAATCTCCCTGTAGTTGTTTTTGGAAACCCTTAGTGGTAACAATCTATTAATAGTTCACTCTGTTTTTGTAGTTTATCTCTGCTATAACATTGTGTCCTTTGTCCTAACTGCACAATACCAACCAAAAGGGATTCTTTACAGCTGGGTTCTTACCTCCTGCTTGATTAGCATGTTTTATTAATAGGAAGAGAGGCAAGACCACTTTCATCAGGCTGCTTAGCTGGGCATATATGCTCTTTGTTCACAATCCAGCACTTAGCATACTACTTAAAATGGGCATTTCTGGATATGTGGACCTACCACAGGGTACTTCAGTTGCTTAGTACTTTCAGTTGTTTTAACATTTATTTGATTTTAAATGTCAGTATAGTTATTACACTGGATTTGTTATATTTTCCCTTCCCTAGTAAATGCTCCTGAATGTATTTAAGAAAAAAATATAAAGATGTAAATATCTGATATGAAGACACAAAGCAAGAATGAGTCAACAAACATTCAAAAGTCAAGGAATTGTTTACATTGGTCTGAGATCCCAACATTCTGAGCAACTAGATGAAATGAAACAAAGGCCAATTCAAGCTGAGTGCATCTGAAAAGGGTGCAGCATTTGTATCCATTTTCCCACGAAACAATCCTGCAGTGACTGAATGGAAACACCTGCCTCCTGGGGAGCTGGACCAGGTAAAATAATGCAGGTGGCAGAGGATGGTCCTGAGATGGTTTCTTTATTTCTAGGCTGAGCTTTCAGTCATCATGGTCTACAGACCAAACAAAGAGCATAACAGAGGACCCTGCGTAAGGGGAGGACAGCTATCAGGAAACTCAGAGAGGTGGTCCCTGGCAGTGTCACCACGATGCAGCAGATGGAACATACTAGGTGCTGGGAACTGGAAGGCATCATCTGCAAAAGACTGTTCTTCCTACTGCAAGGTTGCTCCCATTGAAAGCCAGTCTTAGCAGAAGGCATGCAACCCTTGACAGCCTTGCAGCCATGCAGTAGCCCAGATATGGGACTACTGGATGATGAAGGGACATTATCAACCACAGACAAGGGATGGAATCACTGCTCCCTCCAGGCACCCTCAGCTAGTTCACTGACGACACCAAGCTGTGTGGGACAGTCGACATGCTGGAGGGGAGGGAAGTGCCATCCAGAGGGACCTTGACAGGCTTGAGAGGTGGGCCAATGCAAACCTCATGAAGTTCAACAAAATGAAGTGCAAGGTCGTACATCTGGGTCATGGCAATCCCAGGCACACCTACACGCTGGGTGGGGAAGTAATTGAAACCAACAATAAGGAGAAAGACTTGGGTGTGACAGTGGACGAGAAACTCACAATGAACCAGCAGTGTGCACTGGCAGCCCAGAAAGCCAATGTAATCCTGGGCTGCATCAAAAGAGTGTGGCCAGAAGGTCAAAAGGAGTGATTCTCCCCCTCTACTCTGCTCTCGTGAGACCCCACCTGCAATACTGCATGCAGTTCTGGTGCCCTCAACATAGGAAGGACATGGAACTGTTGGAGCAAGTCCAGAGAAGGGCCAGGAAGTTGATAAGAGGACTGGAGCACCTTGCCTGTGAAGACAGACTGAGGAAGTTGGGGCTGTTCAGCCTGGAGAAGACTGCATGGAGACCTCATAGCAACTTTTCAATATCAAGGGGCCACAGGGGAGCTGGAGAGGGACTTTTTGTTGGGAACTGCAAAGATAGGACAAAGGGTAACAGGTTCAAATCGAAGGAGGGGATGTTTAGGTTAGATATTAGAAAAACGTTTTTTCCTGTGAGGGTGGTGAGACACTGGAACTGGTTGTCCAGGAAAGTGGTGGCTGCCCCCATCCTGGCAGTGTTCAAAGCCAGGCGGGATGAAGCCCTGAACAACCTCGGCTAGTGGGGGCGGTTTCGAACTAGATGATCTGTAAGGTCCTTTCCAACCCCAAAAATTCTATGACTCTACGAAGCTCCATTCTAGCCAGCTGCAATGGAACAGGGAACTAGAGAGGTCTTGGAAAGTCTGGGGTGGTGCCATTAGCTGCCTTGGTCGGTAGCCTTCTGTGGGGGCAGACCCATAGTCCATCCTTCAGGGCAGCCAGTATTTCCAGTACCACATACCTGCTCCCCTGCACCTGGACAAGGAAATGGAGAATGGACCAGTTTCAGTAAACAAGAAGTTCCTGGACTAATCACCAGCTCCTTGAAACTTAGATTTAGGAGACTAATCCAGAGATGAGCTTTATGAACAGATTATTTAGAGGATTAGTTCATGTGGTATTTTTAGCAAAATGATAGCTGAGGAAAAGCAACAGGGATTTATTTTGGATTTGTTTAATAAATGAAAACAGCAACGTTACCATGTAATTTCCATATATGCATCAGCACAGCTGCTGGCACCATCCTCACCCCTTGAATTACTATCTCCCCTCCAGTGCTGTGTACAACAGCAAACTGCTCCTGGGCCAGCGGAGCCAAGGAGATGTTTATGTTCCTGCATAGCAAGCAGACACAAGCATGGACCTCACCCTATCCTCCTCTGCAGTAGGACTGTGGATCTCACCACCTTCCCATGGGGTGAGGCAGAGCAGAGCCTATCCCAGCCTCGCTGTCCATCCAGCACAGGATGGCAGAGCAGGGTGCAGGGTGACAAACACGTGGGAACAGTTTATGCATACAAGGAAGGCTGTCTGTCACACATCTCATGCTTTGCAAGTCCTGGCTGTCACTCTCCCAACCCTTAGCCCTCCTCTCCCAGCTTGGTAGAGGTTTAAGGGCAACTTCACTGACCTCCTTCTGCCTCACAATCATTTCCCTTTCTTCCTTTCTGCAGCATGATTAAAATGGCACTTTCTACTAAAGTACCAGGAATGCTTCATTCACATTTTTCCTGGTAACAGCTTTTGCTCAGAGGGGTTGCACTAGCTAAGCAATATGTCAGGAAGCTCCTTGTTTATCTTCTGGAAGTCTAGGGTCTTCCCAGCTAATCCTTCACTATTTGTCAATATTCAGGGAAATTTTTCCCTTGGTTTCCCATCAAATAATGCTTTGTTCTTATTTTATTCTGCTCCACTTCAATTTTCCCTCCTCTGAGAATGAACTTTTCAGGCAAGTCCACTTTTCTCCTTGACAAAACAACAAACTTGAAAATCTCTGCGTACAATATGAAAAATCCCTCCTCCTGTTACTCTTCTGTTCCATAAAGCAAACAGTCCAGGGGGAAACACTAGCCTTGTGACCAACATAAGGAGTCCTTGGACCTCGCAACCACAGTCCCAGCTGTGATCCCTGTTAGTTCATACTATGCCAAGATTTTTTAGAGATTCATTGACTCAGGCTGTGTCCAGGCTTCTGTGTACAGAGACTGCAGAATTTTTGCCAGGAAGGGATTAAAGCACATTCTTAAGAAGCATGTTTTAAGAGGTAATAGGCACAAGCTGAACCATAGGGTGTTCTCTTTGAACATCAGGAAACACTTTTCTACTGTCAGGGTGACTGAGCAGTGTCACAGGTGACTCAGAGAGGCTGTGAAGTCTCCATCCTTGGAGATACTCAAAAGCCATCTGGGAATGATCCTGGGCAACCTGTTCTAGTTGGCTGTGTTTTGGGCAAGGTGGGTTGGCCCAGATGACCTTCAAAGGTGCCTTCAACCAGTCTGTGATGAGCCTGTGTTTCGTTTTCCCTGCAAAGCTCCAAGCAACAGCAGTCTACATTACCTGTGCTAAGCCATTCCCCTGGAAAGGCAAGATAGATTTGTCTAATTTCATCTCAGCTTTCTTATCCTTTTGTGAGAAAATACCCTGTGCATGTACAAAAAGTACAGTAGTGCCAAATAGGAAAATTATCCCTTTCTGTTGCATGCTGTGGTGGTACCACAGTTTTGTTCATCGGGTCTAACCCCCATGAAGCCCATAGAGATGGTCATGCAAAAAATACCTGAGATAGACTAACTCACACTCACTTCCAGGCTGTCACAGAACCATAGAATGACTTGAGTTAGAAGGGATCCTAAAGATCATCTAGTTCTAGCCTCCCTGCATTGGCTGGGATGTCACCCACTAGACCAGGTTGCTCAAAGTCCTATCCTGCCTGGTCTCACTAGCCCATCACAGCTGACTTGCTCTGTTGGGGCATACTGGCAGAAGGCTGACTCTGATCTGTACCTACACAAACAAAATAACTGCACAAGAAATTGCAAAGTAGCAATGAGAAATGGCAGAAAATAGGAGCATTAAGTACATGGTGAAAGGGAAGCAGTGGTTTAAAGGGACTGATGACACAGGTAAAAATTACAGAGGCTGTACTGTATGCTGTCATACTGCAGATACCAGACAACACTGTAAAACCAGAAAAACTGGGCCAGGGGTTTAAGAGCAAACAGGATAGTCTGATTTTGGGAGAGGATGAATATGATTAAGGAAAAGGACATGGGAAGAGACAGCATTGTCTCTGCTGAGGGCTGGCTGTCTGGCTCTGCTCACACTCACCAACTCTCCTTGGTTTCTTCTTGTCCCAGACTGGTATTTGCTGCTGCCTCTCTCCCTGCCTGCAGGTGGATTTGGCCTTGCTGAGAGCAAAGAGCAGGTTGTGGAGCAAAGACCTGTCTAAGACACTGTGCACCCATATGAGCTGGGCAGAGGTAAAGATGTGCAAAGCAGGCAGCAGGCACAGAGGGAAAGAACAGGGAACAGGTTAGCTGGCACAATGACAATGCAGAGTCAGGTCCCCATGGGAGAGTTGCTGAGCTCCTCTGGTGGCCCCATGGCTCTCCAGATTCTGAGGAGATATGGAAGATCTGGGACCAGTCGGGGGGGGGAAGTGGTAGCCACTGTGGACTGCTAGTCTTGCCTGACACTGCATTAATTGATTCCACCTCCTGCTGAGGGCAGAAGCACCACTGTTGCACCTTCACACTGGCTTCTGGGTATCCTTTTCCCTGCTGCTGCATTCTTCAGCTCCTCCTATGCTTTGCAGCCATAGAATAACTACAGAGAAGCTGAGCAAGGTTTGGAGCCACCTTTGAAGGCTCCCAGCAGGAGGAAAGACTGGGTTAGACCCTCACCAAAGGGTTGAAGAGAAGAAGGACTTCCTGGTGGGCTAAGAAAGCAGGAGACATCCTTGTCCCTTGGTCCTCCCTGGGGACAGCTCAGCAGGCAGCTTTGGCTGTCAGCATTGTGATGCCAACCCATGACCTCAGGGTAGAAAACTGTCTTCACCAAAGCTACGAATGTCCACAAGGTCTCTCTACCACTATCCCTGCAGGCAGTATTTCAGATGATGTTGGCCTCCTGTGTGGCAAAAAATTACATCAGAGGCTTGGCAGAAAAGCTTCTGTCCCAGCATCTCACTTATACCATGTCTGCTGTGCTGTGCATGACATGGTGGTTCAGGTCAGGCATGCAGCTGATGCTCTCCTGGTGGAAGTGGGTTTTCTTCCATCACTCATTTTTCTCAGAAAAATAAACAAACACACTGTATGTATGTATATACGTGTTGGTGTGGGTGTGGGTGTGGGTGCCTTTGGACAAGGTTTGTTGCCATTCAGTGGTGCCTCATCATTGGCTGGTAGTGGCATCAGACAGTGGCAAGGTGTCACAGTCTGTTCCCAAGGGGCAGCCAAGATGACAGTTTGTGTGTGGAGACCTGATGCAAGACAAGGCCTGAGGCAAAGACCCCTGGGCAGCAAAACTCAGAAGAGTGTTTGCAGAAGAAGTAGGAATGCAATGAGCTTGAGTGGAGAGACTACACCTGGGCAGTGTGATCCCAGGATCAAGGAGCAAAACATGCAGGAGTGGAGAGAAAACCCTCTGAGAGTTCATGTGCACACAGGCATCAGCCCATCTGGCATGGAGTAACATTCTAACAGCAAAACCTTTACCACATTACACTGAGCCCGAGGTGAGAGCAGGGGTTTGCATCACCAGGTGTCAGAGTGATGTGGTGAGTACCACCAGAATGCAGGCTCCGGGCTGGCTGCCATGCTGTGGGAGCAGGGGAACTCTCATCTCCAGGAGAGGCCCAAAAGTGGTCACAGAGGTGAGGGGAAGCACAGCTGCTCACTTTCAGGCACAAATAAGCAATGCTGAAAATCAACATCGTTGACTCTTAATGCAGAACTAATACTGCCACCACCTTCACAGGGCATCCCTGAGGACATGTCATTCCTGTACCCTCTGTCTCAGCCTGTGTCACCAGTCACTCCTGGTGCCTGGTTAGAAAACCTTGGCTCATTCCTTTGGAGCTTCAGAAGCTTTTCAGACGTGTTTCAGCTTCTCACTTGCTATGCAGCAGTTTAATTTAGCAGATCTCAGGGCTAATTTTTAAGATTATTTTTTCAATATTATTTTTTTATAGAGTTCACTGCTTCTGGAAATCCCAGGAAAACCCCAGTGCAGACAGAAGTTCAAACAAAGTTCTTGCATGCCTTCATATGACCTACCTAAAAGCTTTCCTCTTAACAGCTGCCACCTGTAATTATCTCAGAGCACACACAAGTGTTACAGGATGTTCTTGATAAGGTCGGAGTTTGAGAGTATGCAGTGTATTTTTCCCTGCTCAGTAGCTGTCAGATTTTTTTGCATTGGGCATGGCTTTGCTGTCTGTTGCTAGTGTGGATCAACATGCAGAGCACCTGTGTGTGAACCACCACAAAGTACATCTGCCCTGGGACCAGCCTGGAAAGGACATCTATGTACCCAGCCAAACCTACCCTGGCCAGATTCATTAAAACTCCTGCTGGATATTGTCCTTGATACCTGTATTTGTACCTGCTATTCCCTTTGTGCCTGTGGAGCTCGAGAAAACAAGTGAAGCCACACATATCCCAGACACCAGGCACGCCTGATGCACAGGAGTGTCCACGCACTACCAGGGGCAATGTCAGGCACAGAGGCTCTGGTCAGCATGACTGTAAGTCTCTTAGTGCTGCGTAAAAATAGTGCATAAATATGCTCAGTTGATTATGGTTTATCCAGCTAGAAATGAAGAGACTTTCTAACAATATCTGTGCTGGCTGAGGTCCCTCCCTGTCTGCTAGCTTGGGTATGACCTGTCATCCTAGGTCTGGCCTTGAAACTGATGTAAAAGCATAGAGTTGGCATAGCCCCTAAGTCATGTGCACTAATTCAACAGAAACATGTGTTTACCTCCAGGTCGCTCGGGCCAGCTTTGAATGCTGTCTGACCTGGGAACCAGAACTGGTGTTACTGGTGTGGGACAATTCTCCTGCAGGTCACAGTGGAGACATACCCTGAAATCAGGTGGAAAAGCTGACACCGCATTATCTTCTGCCATAACCAAGGGGCAGATGCAGTTAAATATTAATGTTGCTGTGATAGAGCTATCGCCTGGCCCAACAGTATTACATACATTATGTGTTATGTAAATATATCACATACATTATGTATGTATTAGCACGAACTTAATTGCACGTATGACTAAGAATAGCCACTCACCTAGATGATCCCCATAGGTATGACTTGCCAACCTGCTCACCCACTTCTAATCTTAGGGACTCATGGAAATACGACAGTTTAATGACAATTTAGGCTCACAATTTCCTGGTACACTCATAGTTCACTTACTCTTGTATTTATGGAAGCAGTCCAATAATTCAGAAGTTATTTGCAATCTCTTGTACCAAGTGGACCGTCTGCTCGATAGGAGAGTTAGGACGTACATTTTACAAGGTCACTCAGTCCAAAATGCCTCCCTGGAGAACAGCCTGTGCAATATAAAACTGCCTGTGCTGCCAGCTCTGCTGCTCAGTTTTGGGAAACCAGAGTGGGACCAATTCTGTCTACATGGCTGGCCATGCACGTTGTGAGCAGTTTGTTTGGCCATCACCTTCTAAGTAAGGCAAGACGCTCCCTGCACACACACTGCTCACACACACACGCACACACACACACACACACACACACACACACACACAGACATGTTGCTGTTCCAGCATTTGAATTTGTGGGTCCTTCTGTGAATGCTTCCTGCACTTTGTCCCTCTTTTTATCTTTATTTGACTTACAGGCTGAGCTTCTGCAGTCACTTAATTAACGTGCTTTATTTTATTCTGCAGTTTCAGTCCACCCAGCATGGCTCATTGCAGGGAACTCTCCTGCGTTCACTTAACCATTTCCTCCCAGTTCAAAAGTGGACTTCCTCAACAATGTGCCCATGCTGGATTTATGGTTCATCCGTACAAAGTACCAAGTTCAATGGTCTCATTTCACCCACTCCCTAAGTTGTAAAGTGGCTAAGCTTTCGCATGGATATTTCACATTAAAAGATGCTTGTTGAAGAGGTGACCAACCCTACGGATGCTTAAGGCTCACATCATGATCTCACTGAAGCACATGGGCAACTTCTTCTCACCTACCACTGCCCCAAACAGGTTATCTAATGCTGCCTGTCACTGTCTTGTTGCTTCTTCCACCACTGATATCCACCCACTGCCTCCTTTCTTACGCTGGAGGCAGTTATGAAGGCACCAACTACAGCAGGAAGGGGAGCACTGAAGCCCACCAGGCAGCACAGCAGGACAATTGGCCACTGCATGGGAAGATTCAACCAGAAAACATTGCTCTCTATTTCCTAAGTCCTATTCCACATGGTATGCATGAACAGGCTTCAACCTTGCCTACTAGCTGGTTTTCTTGTCCTTGGATCTTACTCCCTCTACTTCTCTGACCAGCCTGTTTTAGTCTACTTCTATCTAGTCCCACTGAAATTTCATCGGTCCTGAGGATAAAGTGGAGCAGGGCTGTCTGCATTCATGACAGGTCTGCAGAGTTCAGTCCCAATTCTCTACCAAGGACCAACTGCTTGTCTATGAATCTTGGATCTGTATGTTCCCCTTGGACTTATACTACTGATGCCTTCTTGCCACTGCTCCTTGGCAGCTTTCTTTATCCTTGCAGACCCTGAGAAATTGTGTTTATTTTGTTTGTATTAACTCATTTGTAGCTGCAACTGGATTTGTGCCATCAGTATGTTCCATTGTGTCTCAGAAGTGTAGACAGATGCCCAAATGTTCATAAAACCAAATTGCAAGATATCAAGTCCCAAACATTTACAACACAAGTCAAGAAATGGAAATAAAGAGTGGGAGCTCTTAACTTCTTCAGAAGGGAAGATTTAAGAGCACCTACCATGACAAGTAGTGTAGGATACCTCCTCCTTTACTGGGGAAGCACCTCACTTGCACCTGTATGGTGTCAGAGGCAGTGGGCCTGAACACAAAATCACACAGACCAATGTGCTGTTTCTCAGCTACAAAAGGGCTGTTTTTTAAAGCAATTTGAACAGAAGCAATAGCTTTATCCCCTGCTGAGCAGAAAGCCCTTTTAGAAACATAAATGTCCGGACTAATAGCAACTGTGTAAACAAACATTGACAAACTGCATCACAGCTGTGTGCTTATGATACTTAGCTCCCCAAAAGTTCAAGCTTGCGAAATATATTTTAACTCCTTTTGCATCCGGAAAAAATATTCAAACTCAGAGGCAAGAAGTCTTTCATTAAATCTGTTGTACTAGTTGATCTCCAATTATCATTTTCCTAGGCCAGTATTAAATGCTTCTCTGCTCTTTGTAATAAGTGTCTTGTGTTTGATTCCAGGCCTTCTGTCTGAGAAACACACAATGAGCTGGCAGTGTGCACTAGCAGCCCAGAAAGTCAGTGGAACCCTGGGCTGCATCAAAAGGAGTGTGAGCAGCAGGTCAAAAGAGGTGATTCTCCCCCCCTCTGCTCTGCTCTCATGAGACCCCACCTGGAATACTGCATGCAGTTCTGGTGCCCTCAATATATGAAGGACATGGAACTGTTAGAGCAAGTCCGGAGGAGGCCACAAAGTTGATAAGAGGACTGGAGCATCTCCCCTATGAAGACAGGCTGAGGAAGTTGGGGCTGTTCAGCCTGGAGAAGAGAACACTGGGTTGAGACCTCATAACAACTTTTTAATGTCTGAAAGGGCCTACAAGGGAGCCGGAGAGGGGTTCTTTGCTAAGAACTGCAGTGATAGGACAAGGGGTAATGGGTTCAAATTGAAGGGGGAGAAGTTTAGGTTGGATATTAGAAAAAAGTTTTTTCCTGTGAGTGTGGTGAGACACTGGCATGGAATTGCCCAGTGGAGAAGTGGATGTCCCAACCCTGGCAGTGTTCAAAGTCAGGCTGGACAAGGCCTTGAGCATCTTGGTCTAGTGAGAAGGTGTCCCTGCCCATGGCAGGAGGTTGTGGCTAGGTGATCTGTAAGGCCCACTCCAACCCTTAAAATTCTGTAATTCTATGATTCTATGTGAAAAGCAATTTATAACCACACCAGGAGAGATGGGTGTGTTTATTCATTTCATAGAAGTGCTAAAATAATTCTTTAGCTGAGGACCATACAGAAAATCCAAGAAATTTTGCATAATGGCGCTGAAACTGAAGTTTTCTGGCATGGTGTAGGTGGGGGATTCTGTCATTGCCTATCTCTCATTAGACCACATTCACATCAGTGATCCTAATGGTTTCATGGTGACAAGCAAAGAGTAGGGCTGTCAGAAATTCATAGTAACCAGTTTTCACAAAGTTATCAGTTTTCACAAAGTTATACCACTTTTTATTCTATTAAGGCTAGTTTTAGACATCCCAGCACTCCAGGTAATGACATTTTGCTGCCTCAAGGATCAAATGGGATTTCAGCAGGGGTCAGGCCAAGAATGTAGGCTGCAGGGGGAGTCAGAGGAGTCTGCTGCAGGTAGAGGCAGTGCTGAGAGGTGAGTTAAGGGACTTTGAAGGGGACCAATTGGTCTTGAAGGACAAGAGCAATCTCTCCTCATGCCCTCCTGTTCTCCTTCATCTTCCCATGGTCAGCCCACTTTGCCCCAGTGCAGTCTTGCCTGACAAGACAGAGTGTCACCCTCTTCTTCACACAGCCACCCATCTCTCAGAGAAGCACCCCCACCTCCCTCTCCCAGTGGGACACCTCTTTGCATATGTGAACCCCACTGCATAGAGGTGGAGAAAGGCATGGGCCAGGGCAGAGCTCCAGAAAGCAGGGATCTGGGCCCCCCTGACAGGGACATGCTGGTCCCATGTCACCTTCACTCTCAGGCTGCTCAGAGCACCAGCGTTGGGAGCACAGACCTGCAAATGGAGAAAGGGGGCTCCCCTGCTCTGACCCCTGCACACAGGACAGTCTCAACCCCTGCCACCACTTTTGCCCCTGCTCTGAGCCAGGGTGAGGTGCCAGGGGTGGCTCCATGCCTCACATCATGCTGGGCAGCTGTGATACCCTGTCTGAGCACAACAGTAAGTACGTGATTAATATGTGTAATCTAGGAACTTACTAAACACTCACATTCCCAAGACCTTAGCAAAATTAAATGCTTGCATTTAGCTACATATTAAAGTCTTGCTGAACAGGGCCAGTTTTTTGCCTTTGTAGAAACACCAGTGTCTTTTGGCTGTCCTAACAGCAAACCTGCTTGCTACTTGTGCTTTCTCAAGTGGGATTTTTCCTTCCTTTTCAAATTCACAGGCTTTTTTTGAGCTGTGCTTCACATGAAACCTGCTTAACTTGCCCCTCCTTTCTTACCCAAGGCATGGAGCAGCTTCCACTCCTGGAGAGCTGCTGGTTTGAAAGAAGCATCTATACGTGGGGCAGAAAGAGTTAATGTGTTTAAACCACCCTAGGAGTGACCATGGGCAGGCTGAGAACAGTGGAATAGATACCACCTCAGCCCTTGACAGGTAACTTTGGGTGCAGTTACCCAGTATGTCATGACAGCAAAACCTACCTACACCACCAACAGAAATGAATATTATGCCACAGTCTCAGTCCCCAGGTTCACTCCATCCTTGCTTGTTTATCAAGTCCCATGAGTAGGATCTACCCTTGTAATACCTATAGTGTTTGCACTGCTAGTCTCATGTCAGTCCTGCTACCCTTAGAGCAGGTATCAGCAGTTCAGCCATGCAAAAGAAATTACAGACCTAAAACTTAGACTGCAAGCCCTTTGGGGATGGGGCTTGTCCTTTGCAGTCATACATAGCTGCTCAATAGGAAGCTGAAGCCCTGGGACCCGTGAGCTTCCCAGTCCATGCGGCTGTGGCAGCACACTGGATTGAAGCATGGGGATAACTGCTGATGGACTGTGCTGTACCACCCCAGAGCTGGGAAGGCACATCTGGCCAAGTCCATCCTTGCCTCTTCTGATGAATGTAATCAACCCCTCCAGACAGCTTTAAGAGGAGTTTTGTGAACAGAATGGGTGGGTGGGCTCAGGAAAATTCTCTGACCAGCATTTAAAAAGAACCTGTGTGTTTTCCTGAAGTGTCTAGCACACCCTCCAGGCTCTGTGCTGGTAGTCACAGGGCTGCCTGGACTCCTTTGCTCCCTTTGGTAACCTGCTATCACTTCACCCTTTGATAAGAGTGGCTGTATAAACCCCAAGCACACTGTGGGGTGACCTTGCCTTCTCCTTGGGAAGTCAAAGCAAAGCAACAGGACCCTAGAGACTATGGTACAGGCTCACAACAAGCCAAACTCCTTCAGAGCCTATTCCCTTTCCCTAAGCAGCACAAGAATCCCTCGTCCTGGCCCAAACAGGTCCTCACACAGCACTCTGGCAGCTCATGCAGCCAAACACCAGTGGTACAGCAGCTCAACAGCACTCCTGGTCTTGGCACAAGCCATGCCACCTCCCACATGCAGAACTGAAATGTTCAGAGAACAAACTCCAGAAACACGTCATACTCTGTGCCACAGCAAAATCCTAGCAGTGAGGGCTGTGCACGAAGCTGTCTTTGTCACCAAGGGCGATATTCCCAAGTTACACAATACTAAGAGGTAATTAATGTTCAAGGAAGAAATTAACTCAAGCTGTGACTTTTGGATCCAGATGCCAATAATCTTAAACTAGAGGATTTTGCCCAACATAGTGTGATTATCATCTAAGAAAAATGTGTTAATAGTATGTGAGCCAACCATAAAGTACATTTTGTTTCCCTCAATTATAAGTTTTTGTGCTCAGTCGGTAAAGCATGAGACTCTTAATCTCAGGGTCGTGGGTTCGAGCCCCACGTTGGGCGCCAGAAAAGGACTGTCGTGGTTTAACCCCAGCAGCAGCCAAGAACCACAGAGCCTCTCACTCACTCCCCCACCAACGGGATGGGGGAGCGAATCAGAAGGGTAAAAGCTACAAAAACTCATGGGTTGAGATAAAGACAGTTTAATAGAGAGAACAAAAGCCACACACAAGCAAAGCAAAACAAGGAATTAATTCACTGCTTCCCATGGGCAGGAGGTGTTTAGCCATCTCCAGGAGAGCAGGGCCCATCATGCGTAACAGTTCTTTGGGAAGACAAACACCATCACTCCAGATGTCCCCCCTTCCTCCTTCTTCCTCCCACCTTATATACTGAGCATGATGTCATATGGTATGGAATATCCCTTTGGTCAGTTTGGGTCACCTGTCCCAGCTGTGTCTCCTCCCAGTCTCCCATGCATCCCCAACTCCCTTGCCAGCGTGGCAGTACGGAAAGCAGCAAAGGCCTTGACTCTGTGTAAGTTCTGCACAGCAGTAACAAAAACATCTCTGCATTATCAACTCTGTGTTCTGCACAAAACCCAAACATAGCCCCATACTAGCCTCTGTGAAGAAGGTTAACTCTACTTCAGCTCAAATCAGCACAGTTTTCATGGTGCAAATAAATATCAAGTGCAAACACTTGGTTTCATAAGTAACTTGAGCAGCCTAAAAACAAGGTGCATAGGCTCCCTCTATAGTCAGCTCCTAGATATCTCGCCCTCAGTGCCGACCTGAAGAGCTGAGATCCCATGGTGCAAAGCACTGGTATATAACAGGTTCTTTGGCAGTCCACATTTTTTGTCGGGGTGCTTCAACTGTTGTTAACAGCTCTGGGTGCACAGATACGCTATTAACCACCGCTGTTGGCTCCTGCTGTACATGTGGATATATATCTGGAGATGCTAGATGCTTGGCTTTTACATGGTTGACATTAGCCCAGGTGACACCCTACCAAAAGCTGCAAGACAGCCAGTCTCTCTGTCACCACAAGGATGACACCTTGCTTCTTCCTTCTCCTTTCCAGATTCCCTCTCCCAGCAGCTCGAGCCTTGTGGTCCTGTGCCTTCCCTTGTGCTGATTCTTCCTCATCCCTTCACTGAGTTGTAGCAGCTTTTTTTTTGCTTTCCCAGGCATGAAACTACAGTAGACAGAATCGGGAAAGGGAGTAAGGAGATTTCTAGGGTGCTTTATGCACTTCTTGTTGTATTTAATTCAGTTTTGGCTGATTCAGGCTTTAGCTGTTAACAAATGTATTGAATAGGTGCTCTGCTGAGTACTCTGTGTGCAGGTGTGTGCAGCTACTAGTGCAGTGAGCTCCTTGAGCATTAACAGGGGAAATAGTCTGTTCTCTGCTTCTGATGTAAACCAGACCTGAATAGAGATAGGTAAACAGTTCTATTGTACATGGTCAAAGTCTGGTCTTTTCTTAGCTCTGGAAGATGTTTATTGCAAAGCAGCAGTCCTGTTTGTGACTCATGACATTTCCTAGGTATGCTGGTCATTGTAACTCAACAGACTTGTTATTAAGAGCCCTTTAAAATACCACATTGCTTATCACCTCTGTTTTCTTCATTGTTTAGTTTTGGAGACTCTCTGAGTTTTATGAAAATGTCACTGATTGCTCTTCAGGGGAAAATTAACCCAGGGACAACACCTGATCAGAGATTCCCTTCAGAAGCACTAACCAAGCTACAAAGCCCTTACTCGGGCTTGGAAAGAGGGGTAATAAAACTTGTCTGCAGAAAATTTTCAGGCAGAAGTCTTTGCCCATAGATGTTTTTTGTCCAAATCCACACTTTTGATGTCCAACAGCACTGAACCTCTTCCAGCCTCCATCACTGTGGGAAATGGGGAACAACATGAAAATGAAAGGACCTTATGCAACCACAGCTATGGGAACATGACATAAATCATCACGCTTGGTAAAGGAGGCTGAGGATGTCTTCACTGTTTAAGCACACATTTACGTATTAGTATTGTCTAATAAATTCACATGAAATAGATGTAAAGTGTTGGTGGGATGGGGCTGTAGTTTGCAGCAGCCTCTGTCCTCTGGCTCCCCAGAGTGCAGGGCAGGATGGGAATGCAAGAATTGGTCATGTGTCTCTCAGCTCCTTGAGCATGAGGCAGCTGCATGTGAAACTCTGTGAGTTCAAATTGTTCAGCTCTGACTCAGAAGTCCCAACTCATACTCTGGAAAGCTGGTCTGCTTCCTATTTGGGGCACGACTCTACTCTTTAGTGTTAAGGAAAGTTCCCAGTCTAACAATTCACAAGACTGTCTGGCAGTCACACTCCCAATGCCAGTGACTTTAACCGCTGGGACCGAAGCCTCTTCAGAGCATGTGGCTCCGGTGAGCTAATGGGTGCCCTGCCTGACTCCCTACACACCCCTCACATGCAGTCAGACCAGGTTTCCCAACCAGTTCAAACTCAGGTTTCCCAAAGCAGACTCTTAGATGTCTCATTCCATAAAGTCATTTATTCCCAGTGCAGTAACAGGAACAGCTTGAGCTGTTCCTGCCTCCAAGGAGTACCCTCAATAGAGGAAACCCTGGGCTTTTATACCCTCACAGTCTACCTGCACACAAGTCTTACTCTTCCTCCCTGCTCTTCCTCCTCTCCTTCCTTCCAGTGTCTTCTGTTTCTGCCCCAACTCCGTGTCCATTCACCTTGCTGGTGTCATCCTTCTTCACCAAAAGTTTGGCAATTCCCAGCTCCCATTGTGTCTCTCAGTGTCCACTCACCTTGTGTCACCAGTCCTTTTGACCTTTGTTATCCCAAACAAAGTTCAAAGTTCATCCAAAACTGTTATCCCAAAGTTCATGGCCTTTTGTCTTGAGCTCCCACCCAGAGCTCAATCTGCATCTCAATCTACAGCTTGAAAGCTGAACTACCTGTACCAGCTGTATTCCTCAACATTAGCTATTAAGTGCCTGAAGAAACCTGCCCTGTTGTGTCTTTTCTGTGCTGTCTTCTTCAATGCCCTCAAAGCAGCATGCAAGCAGTCATCTAAGTCCATAGTAATTTTGAGAATAAGTTTTTCAGTTGCGTGTATATATATGAGGGAGAGGACCATGTTGCTTTTATAATATTTATGGCCCCTGAAAATACCAGTCAGAAGAATTACCACCTACCCCACACTGTGCACTGACTTTATGTGACAGACTGAAATGGCCACATAATCTAAGATAGATGTTGTATTAGAGTACGTCATATATAAAATTAACAACAGAAGCCAAAAAGAAGAGCCAAAGTGTGTTTAGAACTGGCATTTGATAAACAAATGTTATGATGCATGGCTTGACAATTGACAAAGTTAATTAATTTGTTTGTGAGCTTTGAGCAATGAAGATCAAAGCCCTGGAAAGCCACTGAGTTAGATATTTTCATGAGTTGTGACATACAAAGATGCCAACCCTGGATGAATTTTTAGAGCAAGTTGGAGAATTTGACTTCTTTCACAAAAAAAAAGCCCTTTGTCTTATGCCTGCTTTCTACTACTTTTGCTCCCATTTACATGGGGATTTTTTTGCTGAGATTCACCCCTGAGCACTATTGCTGCAGCCCCAGGGAGGCTGAGCTGAGCCAGCAGTGTGGCTGGAGCCTGGAGGAGCAGCTGAATCACGCAGTTCCCAAGAGGGATGGCCATGGGGCTGGTTTCAACAGCTGCTGCAGGAGGTATAAGGTGGACTGGAATACAGCGGGTGTCAGCTGCACCAATCCCCTCAGCAGCCTCATGGGCAACGGTCTGCCTTGCTCCCTGCCAGGATGGCTGGGTCTACGACTCCCAGGAACCTCTCTTGTGAGCGAGGTAAGGCACAGCTTGTCCAGAAAAATGACTCTTGTCTGCACAGCTTGAAGTTAGAAGATGCTGGATTAGCAAAGTTTGGTTTTGGTGTACAGCCTGAGTCTGACTGCTAATAAATAGTGAATACCAGAACTGGCTAAGCACTTAGAACAGAGATTCATATGCATAAGTAATAGGAAATTATTGCTTTTCCTGGAAGTGCAATACTGCAATCTGTCATCATTCAAGCTTCTCATCAAAGGCTGTTCTTGTAATTCATTATTTCCATCACCAAACTGAGGGTGGTACTCCATAGCCCAAACTGCACATTTGGCTGATAACCCAGACAGACAGTCACTTGTAACAAACAAGAAGCAGAGGATAAGGCTACATTTCTCAGATAATGCTTTAGCAACAGCAGTGTTGGTTTCTTCCAACTTATGGTATCTAAACCAGATAATCTAGAACACGAAAAACTGTGCAGAGCTGTACTAACAGTCTAAAAGCCATATGGAGACCTGAAGCATAGGAAGGACCTCGAAAGAGATTTCTTCTACTTCTCCTCCTCCAGTCCCAAATCTGTATTAGCTATACCTGAATTATGCCTAGCAGGTGTTTCTGTAGCTATACCTGAACTATGCCTAGCAGGTGTTTCTGTAACTTGTTCTTTAAAAAGTGCAATGCTGGGTACTTCAGGGCTTTCTTGGGCAGGGAATTCTTATTTCCTTGCTTCACTATCATCACTTACAAAGCAGCTCCATTTCATTTTCCCTTGGGACAGCTGAGCTGGGACAGAAAAGAGCACTCCAGCTGTCCACACCAGGGAAATTGAGCTGAGCTGTTTGGTATGGCCCCAGCAAACTTGTCTGGGTTAGAAAGAGTCTAAATAAACAGCAAAAGTCATTCACACCTCTTTCCGGGCTGAAGTCTAATTAGACTTGAGTGAATATTTCCAGCAGTAGAGAAGTTATTACCAGTTTTCCCTCCTCCCATTCCTGGGTGCAAATTCCTTGTAACCTGTTAATTGTAAATCAAAAGTAAGTTCCCAAGTACCCATTCACTGCAGAGAAAAGGCATCAAATCCTGGACCTATTGCCAGTGTTAATGAGGTGAGGGACAGGCATCTCTTGGTTCTGCTCCAGCAGGGCTCATGGCAGCACCTCCATCTCTCACACCTGGCACTACTTTTATACAGCAAAGCAATACATGACTGGAGACTGGGCTTGGTGTCTGGGAATGAGACGATGCTCCAAGCAAATGGGTGGGGATGAGAGGGTGAGATTTTACTGAACTTTTTAATTTGTTCTTTCAGAGTTTCTCTCCCTTTCTTACTCTACATATGTGTCATTATGCAATTGTTTTCCAGGGTGTAACTTTTTCACAAGGTTTGGGAAAATCCAGACAAGATGTATTGCAGATGTCAGTTTAAGAGGTTAGAGGGTTTCTTTTCCAGAGCCTGTTTTCTAGCTGATGTTGTTTGTTTCCTTCCTCCTCAAACAACTAGTGTTTGTAGGGAATGTTCTTGTACTTCTAAACTGTGGTTGCTGTTGCAGTTTAATCAAGTGTGTGAGGACTCCTGGAAGCTGTACCTCTTCCAGTTGTTTGTGAATGCTTGTTTTAGGCCTGTGTCGCTTACAAAGGGGTGGATGGTGGTTCCTCAGGCTCTGCTTTCAAAGGCAATTGTGACCCAGGAATCCACAGAAATGCCATGCTGTTGCTTCACTTTTACAGCCCTCCATGAGGAATTTACACATTCACAAGTGAAGAGATTTTGTTTTCTTTCACAGGTGCAAATTGCAATACAAGCTCAGAGTTCAACATGAAATTTTAACTGGTGCATCAAGAACTATTTGCTCATCTTTGTGATAAATTTGTTTCACATTAATTTTAACAATATCCAGATGGCCACAAATCAGTTTCAAAACAGGACAGTTTCTCTCAGATACAGAAAGAGAATAAATTACTCCTTCCTAAATATTCTTTGCTCTATCTCTGTCAAAATACTGAAGGATCTTTATACCAAGGCTTATAGTGAAGTAAAAGTACTAAAATACATGAGGGAGTAGGATACCATTGCTGATAAGATAAAGCACACACGTCATAGTGTCGAGGAGTCTTCACTCTGCTCTTGCCACCCTGTCCTCAGTTCACTGTGATCCTGCACTGCAAGCACCCAAGAGCAATACAAAATACTGTAATTGGAGTATGCTGTAAAAACAAACACAAAGGCCTCAAATGTGGTCTGATGGAGCTCTCTTGGGCTAGACTTTGTGTCTGTATATCAGGCTCATGGGAGGAGGAAGTTTGAGTGATGGGATCTGCTGATATTATTGTAGACATGAAAAGACATTTATTTTGGCTGTTGTTTATCATCATGCTATTTTTGTTAGTTGGTATTGAATAATTTCATTGCTTCTATAATTCATACTTCTAACTGAATATATATCTCTGTCAGCTAGGAAACAAATGCCTCTCCAGTGTTCTAGTAAGCTTGTTTCTTTTGAAAACCATTTATTTCTGACTATCAGTGAGTCACAGTGACACAGGGAATGACAAATAACAGGGATGTACAACACCCTCTTCAAGAAGAGCTCAAAAGTCAGCCAAGGTTGATGAGAAAATATGTAAAGACCACAGCTAACAAGTTCTCCATTAAAAAGCTGTTGCAGCTTTGAAAGATGGTCTGAAGAGCCATATCAGAGCATTCTTGAACTCACTGGCTAAGTCATTAACCAAAATTGAGCAATGAGGTGAAAACACAAGACAAGGGAGTCTCCTGAGCTTCAATTGAGATGGAAAATGTTGATGAAAAAAGGGAAGAGCAGAAAGAGACTTCTACTGAAAATGAACAGAGAAGAGGGGGACAGGGACCTTCTCCAGCCTCTTTGAACCCTTTGCTTTGCCACCCTACCCTGTCAGGGTGGCACATGAGCTCCCTGGGTTGCCAGAGTCAGACAGTAGTGGGCCCTGAGTGCTCCTTCCCAAGCCCCAGGGTCAGCCCTGGCACTGTGTTGGTTATGCTCCAGGAGCCCCAGGAATAGAGAAGCTTCAGCTGCTATCAAGGGGAAAGGAACCTGGCAAACTCATTTGTCTGAGGCAGGATGTGAACTTGTCTCATACCGTGGAGGAGATCCACTCCTATCCCCTACACAGGACACAAAGCTGCTTCACCTTTTGAAAGCAACTATGTGTAGCTAGACTAGATTTTACATGTTTCTTTGACTTCCCAACTCCAGGAAGCAAGCCATGAATAGACAAATGTCACCAGTAAGGAAATCGATTAAGTACATTTGCCCTTTTGCTCATTAAGGTGCCACCAGAAGCAAATGCCATTAGTAGGTAACTGCAAAGCACACCACAACCTGCCATGTCTGTAGCTCCTTCTGTGACATTAGAACTGCTTATGGAAATAAATACCAGCGTGATGGGTGAGGGTCTTGAGAGTCAGCTTCTGTTGTTACTCATTTATTCATCTCAGTATTTCCTTTGCTTGACTTGTTGCTGCCTCCCTCATTTTCTTTCTGCAGCGTTTTCCGCAGGTTTTGAATCAATGAACAGTAAGGCAGCTGTTCTGACAGTTTTCTTCTGCTGCAGAGCAGAGGCATCTCTGCAACTGCAGCAGGACAGCAGCTCTACAAGACACACAATTACATCCCCACTCTTGCTCTTGTCCCTCTCAGGACCAGCTTGTTCCCCCTCTGACTCTGAAGCAAATACTAGTTTTGCAATTGCCTGGGCCAAAGTCAAAGTCATGTCATTCCTATCTGTCACTGCTCTTCTCAGGACAACCTTGTCATGGCTCTGCCTTGCTGGACAACATGCTTCCTTGCCTTTGAGGCCCTCACAGCAACACTGAACATTAACTGAGGCTCTGGTCGGTTGAAAGCAAGGGCAAGGTCACCATACTGCCACACTGGGAAGCAATCCTGGGGAAATTTTACCCTGCCTGTTAGAGTTCATCAGTGCTTTGCTCCATAGGGAGCTCTCTCCCTGCAGGTGATTATCAAAGAATAGAGGTATTTTGTACCCTGCTCACAGTATCCTTACTGAAATCAGTGTTTCTCAGCAGTGATAGTGTTGTCCCAAAATAGGTTCTTTCACCCGGTGTGCAAGAGGCCAATCCACAAGCAGAGTCAAGGTAATTATTTTCACTTCTGCACAGAAAGGGGTGCTGGGTGGCAAATGCACAAAGCCAGCACAATGACTACTGAAACTTCACTATTTCTACATTTTCGCAAACAAAGGCAATAATATTCATTGGCTACAAGTTACCAAGTTCTCTTATTACTTAGTATTCTGTCTTCTATTGGTTAATGATTCTCTTGCTTCTCATGCTAATTAGTCCAAATGGTCAGTCTTTTGGGTTTTTTGAGTCAATGGTCACAATTCACCCTGCCAGAATTACCTTTTCCCCAGTTGGAGATGATTCAACACAGTTGCTGATTTGTCTTTATTAGTTTCTTCCTTATCTTGGGAGTTCTGCCAAATGTTTTTGTGACCTGTAAATTCTGTGTTCTTCGTGTCCACTATCAGTGGAACATCCTTCTTCCCAAGCTTTGTTAACCTGCCCCTAGGTCTGAGATCATTGAAACATGTTCAGCCCTAAACCTTAATAAGGCAATTCAACCAACAAGAAATTTGTCTTTCTAACACCTGGACATCACTTAGAGCTTGCTTATTAGCTGCTGTTTCACAGATTAAATCTCCTTTCTTGAAGACTAGGCTTGAAAGTATACCACGATTGAATATCAAAGAATGTCCTTTCTGAAGAAAATGTTTATATATTCCACATTTTGCAACAATAAGGACCAGCAACACAAACAGTGAAGGGGAGCCACAGTACCATTGTGCCTGTTTTGTTCTGCAGCCACAAGTCTCTTACAGCTGCTCGCTGGGATGGACTAGGAAATTTGTGAAAGGTGCTGGATATGTTCTGGCAGATCCAGTGCTGTCCCTGATGCTCCCTGAGGCACAGGACCCCCGTCAGAGTCCTGCAGGTCCCCAAGACTAAGCCCAGCACACTCCAAAGGCATGTCCCTGTGCAACACATTTATAATGCTATGGAGGCTTAGGAAAATACTTTTGTAAAAAAAAATTTGAAAAAAAAAATGTATACATTATCCACTATGACAACTATATCTAACAAAACAAGAAAATTTAGTGGTTACACACTGAAAACTGAACAATGCTATTACCTCATGAAGAGTTATGTGTCTTGCTCCTGTACACTCCTTTTCATGTTCTGGAGTTGCCACATGCCCATCCTTGTGAGTATCCATCCCTGTGAATAGCCACTAAAATGAGGGAGGGAGAAGTCTGTGCAAATCAGTTGTAAGTTGTAACACAATTGGACCAGGTTTGCAGTCACCTTGATTCCACAACAGAGATAAATCTCTGTTATATTATGCTGCCCCTTCATAAGAAAGACCAACAAAGTTAGACTTCATGGAGGCTTGCAAAGATTTGTTGGGATGAATCCCACCATGCCCAAGTTAAGATCTCTCCCCATGTTGAAGTCCACACAGCTGGTACAAGAATTTCCCAGCCTTAAAATGTATTTGTCTTAGTGTACAGAGAGGGAAGCATCTGTGCAGTAATAGGGACAATCTCATCAGAAAACCCTAAACATTGTAAATAAAGGATATGGAGAAGAAAAAAAAAAGGCAAGACTTTTGAGAGAGTATTTATTCCAATTTGCCCTTCCATGCTACTGCCCTAAAGCAGACTGCCCAGCAAGACATGTCTTCTTCAGCCACGTGTTACTTCTGATGTTTGGACGTGGAGATAGATTTTTTTGGTCTTTGGAGCACTTTGCCTGCAAGAATAACAAGAGGTGAACAGCAACCAGGAATTAAGGTGTTCAGTGAGCACCTTACTTCAAGTTCTTCACCTGCTCTATCTCTGCCCCAAGACAATGAGCATCTAATCCTCTAGGTTTGCTCTGGCTCCTCAGTAGATACTGGTGCTTCATGCACCACATGTGAAGCTGTTATCAAGACTGCCCTTTTTCTGTTTCACTGCTATGTTTTTTTTAAACACAAACATTTAGAATGGTGTAGCAGAACATTTGAGAGACTAGTGCAGTTATTCACAGGTCAGTAAAGGCCTAGGCTGCTTATTTTCAGATGCCTAGGTAGACAAGTGGTATAAGGAGTCCAAAATCTGTCAGTGAGAGCCTGGAAATTGATTAGCAACTTCTTGGAAACAAAGGCAGCAGCCAAGTATCCTCTGGGCTTCCCCAACTAGTTCTGGTTAGGGATTTTGCACAATTTCAAGTGAAAGCTGCTACGAGTTTATCATCATGACTCACCTGTGAAGATTTTCAACATCCTCCACAGTCTCAGGCAAAACTCTTCCTTTAGTTTCAGGCAGAAGCAACACCAATCCACCCGCAATCAAACCAAAAACAGCTTCAAATCAAACAGAGGCACAAAGAGCTTGTAAGCACAAATTTCTAGTGTACACACAACTTTCTACTGCCTAACATAAAAGACTTGTAAATGGCATTTTTATTTTGTTCTTTATACAAGTTGTGCCCTTCAAGTCTCTATATACAAAACTGCTCTGGCACTTCTGGAAGATGTGGCTGCCACATGGAGACAGCAACGAGCCAAGTTCTGTTGTGAGTTATGCTCCAAAGTAGGGCACCCCAGACTAGACAGACAATCCTTCCTTTTCTTAGAAGGGACCCTTTCTAGTCCAAAAGTATGACAAGAAATGCATTCTATTTTTATGCTGTTCACATAAGATTAGAAAATACATACAGAATGTATTATATCCGAAACAATATGATTAACTTCTCCACTGATATGTATTTTAAATTTACTAAGCACCCTCCTAGGTGTCCTGTCTGTTAAAAACTGCAAATTGCCTTTCAAGACATTTTCTATATATAATGTGCTGACCTAAGGATTCAGAAAAGTGTTGCAGACCCTGATCTGAGAGTTCAGGTCACTAGTATGCAAAGATTTATCTTGCATTTATTTACTTACTACTTTCCAAATAGCTGGAGAGCAGACAGTTAACAGACTGTCAGAAAAGCTGAAGCGTAACAGCCGCACTTGTACTCCATTAAATAGTTAACTATGTGAAATTCTGGGGTTTGACTCCTGGACTGAGATAATGCATCTCACAGAAGAGCAACAATTCATCAGTTTTGAATCCATCAAATATTAATCTCATCAAAATTTTTCTCAGCTCTTTGCCATCTGTCAAACATGCATTCACCTCTAACTTCCTTTAAAACTCAAGGCAAAATAATAAGAGCAAAGGAGATGTGAACACATAAACAAGCTCCAGGTTATCTTAAACTGAAGGCTATGGCTTTACAGACAGCAAGGGACTCCTACTGAACTTGCAGCAGCTGCCTCAGTGGCTTTTCCCTCCCTTTGAAACTCAGGCCCCTTTGCTGCACCCTGGGAGTGGCCAGTAAGGAGGTAAGGTGGCACTTACTGAAGACGATCAGAGGCAGATCATGCCAGACTTCCACCAGTCTGTAGACAATGAATGGGACGATGACTCCACCAACATCACACAAGGAGGAGCAAACCATCACCCCAAGATTCCTGG